>NW_028319019.1:0-176250 GCF_062004578.1 Staurois parvus
CCCCCAGGTCAGTCTGCTCCCTAGTACATTCACCCCCCCAGGTCAGTCCATCTCATAGTATAATCCCCCCTTCCAGGTCAGTCTGTACTCCAGTATAATCCCCACAGATCAGTCTGTTCCCTAGTACATTCACCCCCCAGGTCAGTCTGTTGTCCAGTATATTCCCCCTAGGTCAGTCTGTCCCCTGGTACATTCACCCCCTAGGCCAGTCTGTCCTCCAGTATAATCCCCCCAGGTCAGTCTGTCTCCTAGAACATTCTCTCCCCCCAGGTCAGTCTGTCCCTCAATACAATCCCTCTGCCCAGGTCAGTCTGCCCCCCCAGTATAATCCCCTTGCCCAGGTCAGTCTGTTCCCTAGTGCATCCTCTGCTAGTCAGTCTGTCCCCCAGTATAATCAACACCCCCAGCAGTCTGTCCCCCAATACACTCCCCTCAGGTCAGTCTTTCCTATAGTACAATCATCCCCCCCAGGTCAGTCTATCCACCAGTACAATTCCCCTAGATCAGTCTGTCCTCTAGTATATTCACCCCCCAGGTCAGTCTGTCCCACAGCACAATCCCCCCCAGGTAAGTCTGTCCCCTAATACATTCTCCCTCCCAGGTCAGTCAGTCTCCCAATACAATCCCTCCGCCCAGGCCAGTCTGTCCCCCAGTACAATGCCCCTGCCCAGGCCAGTCTTTCCCCCAGTACAATGCCCCTGCCCAGGTCAGTCTGTTCCCTAGTGCATCCTCCCCTAGTCAGTCTGTCCCCTAGTATAATCAACACCCCCAGCAGTCTGTCCCCCAATACTCTCCCCTCAGCTCAGTCTTTCCCAAAATACAATCACCCCCTCCCCCCAGCAGTTTGTCCCCTAGTACATTCCCTCCCCAGGTTAGTGTCCCCCCAAGTACCATCCCCATTCCCCCTAAATTTACATACCTCAGATACAGCACGGCATAGGTGACCTACTTCCTCTTTGGCTCCTCCTTGTGATTGTCATGTGACACCTCAGAGCCGAGGAGGAGCCTAGAGGAAGCTTTCCTTAACTCTCTGATAGGTAGATGAAGCTATTGGAGAGCAATGCTGGCTGAAGCAATGGCATGACTGAGAGACATGCAGAATATCGAGGCTAATACTTACCCCTAGTCCATAAAACAACCACTATCACCCTTCAACCAACCCCACCTACACAACCACGCGACTCTCTTATTGGTGTAAAACTGGCCATAGCAGCCATTTATTTAACATAACTCTTACATTACACTTCTAGCAGTACAATCAAATAATAACTGACAGTAATGATCCCAACCGGGTCCAAGGTCTTCGAAGGCAATGTTACTCACATCAATAACTCAGCTGTATCTGGCACCCAATGAAAAAGGCCCTCAGCCACTGCTACACCGCCTCGGGGAAAATACTAGTTACTTAGTCCCAGATACAGCCAATGAACTCCCACCTTACCAATGTGACCTTATAATTGGGAAAGAAAACCCATACCTACGATGGGCCCAACCCATAATCCACCAAATTGTCACTCCAGCACCGCCTTCAAAGACCCAGCGACCCCTGCCGGCTGCCATGACAAAACAAAAACCACACTGTGTTGGGAGTGACTTTGGGTGGGGGGGGCCCATGGAACACAGCTCACTTTGGAGAGGTGGGGAGACCCCTGTCTCAGCTCCCCATGTACCTATTATGTGTAAGTCACCCTGTGCCTGTTAGGGGTACAGGGTGATCTGTCCTAATATTGGGGTGGGGGGTTGTGGATTGTTTAATGCCATGTGGTTGCATCCCATTGTTCTATTGTGTGTCTTGCTTGGGACCAAACTATTATGGGATGTATGTGTTTGTGTATTGGCTTGGTGGGGGGTGTCTCCAGCCGCCCTCTCTTCTGATGGGACTGTCTGCTGGTGTGTCTTGTTGCTAAGTGTAGATTGCCCCGCCCTGTGTCATTATGCAGGGAGGGGGGATTTGCCCCCTGAGTGTATAAAAAGCTAGTTCAAGTTTCAAATAAAGAGTTCCATGTTCAGACAGACTGGTGTTGCCTAGTCTTGTAAGGTGGTGTTTGTTGTCAGCAGGGGTGGACTGACAACTCATGGGGCCCCCGGGCAATATGGGATCATGGGGCCCCTGTGTCCTTGCCCAAACTCAAAAAAGCCTATGAAAAAGGTATCAGGGGCATCTCATTGGGCCCCCTACTGACCCAGCGCCCGAGTTTCCAAATGGTCAGTCCGCCCCTGGTTGTCAGTGTTCGGATGGGGAAGCAATAGTCTGATGGAAATACCCAAGTGCAGTCGGGGTCTGGTTCCGTTTCACGGACAAACACCTCAGGACACAAAATGTCGATCAGGACAAGAAAACAAAATCAACGAAACCAACACAAAACAAACAACACAACAAACACAAAGAACAAAACCAATAACCAAAACAAAATGAAACAGCTCTGGGAGGGAGGGTGGGAGAAACCACACCTGTTCTAGCACAAGCTCCGCTTGACCTCCGACAAGTCCCAACCCATCTCCTCATCCTGGCAAGACCACCCCTCTCAAGCTCCAATCTGATGAGTAACCACCCCTACCTTCTGAATATGCTCCCACCCAAATCCAATCTCTGCCTCGTCTGCACGCCTCAGTCATGCTGGCCCTCCCTTTTAGCTCTGCTAAGTCCAGGCCCCGGGATTGAGGCGTTAGGGACAGTGGTGCTGGGGACACAGGGCACCCCACAGGAGATGAAAGGAACATGTTCTGGACGCCTGATGCTAGCAACGCCACCGGCACAGTCAGTTCACAAAGTGTCACTTTGCCCAATATGCGGCATGTTCCCCGGTATGAGCTTCTCATTTAGAGACATTTTTTTTTCTTTTTTTTTTAATATACAGTTGATAGTTAATTCACAACAGCAATAACACCAGCTGTTCCATGCTAACCCCATGCTATTTATATCCACACTGTACACACTCCTGACATTTCCCCGTCACGCAGAGCTATTGCCACTTCCCCAATAAATATTCCATTTCTGTAGACTACATGGCTTTCCAGCAAGCATGGCTTTATATGACTTATATTACTTTAAACTAAAATTGGACAAACAAATGCCCCTCGCGGCTTCCTCTCCACTACACTTTACTGGATTTTATGGATAAGCAAGTACCTTGAAAATTGTCACATAATTCCCAGATGAGCTCTTTGTTCAGCATCTGGCACTAACAGGGATGATGTGAAAAGCCTTTCTTCCCCTTTAGAAGCAGCTATTGAGCATTAATTCATGGGTCAAAGGACATATGAACACAGAAACCCTCCAGGAGCAAAAGACTTCAAGCAAACCTACTGTTACAATCTGTGAAGGTCTTCGTCCCCCGGGACCTCTCACTGAAACTTTTAGAAATGCCAAAGAAGATTCGTATTTTTGTTCACAGGAAAAAAAAAATAAAGGAACGGATAATGATTTTCAAACCTTCTAAAATCAGACTGCTACATTAAATGGATAGATAGACAGAGACATTGTAGAAATGTGTGAGTGTTAATATGTCAATAATAAAATCAGACCGCTACAATCAGCGGATAGAGAGATACATTGTAGAAATGTGTGTGTTATTATGTCATTATTAAAATCAGACCGCTATATTCAACAGATAGATAGATAGATAGATAGATAGATAGATAGATAATAGATAGATAGATAGATAGATAGATAGATAGATAGATAGATAATAGATAGATAGATAGATAGATAGATAGATAGATAGATAGATAGCTAATAGATAGATAGATAGATAGATAGATAGATAGATAGATAATAGATAGATAGATAGATAGATAGATAGATAGATAGATAGATAGGAGATAGATAGATAGATAGATAGATAGATAGATAGATAGATAGATAGATAATAGATAGATAGATAGATAGATAGATAGATAGATAAATATGAGATAGATAATAGATAGATAGATAGATAGATAGATAGATAGATAGATAGATAGATAGATAGATAATAGATAGATAGATAATAGATAGATAGATAGATAGATAGATAGATAGATAGATAGATAATAGATAGATAGATAATAGATAGATAGATAGATAATAGATAGATAGATAGATAGATAGATAGATAGATAGATAGATAGATAGATAGATAATAGATAGATAGATAGATAATAGATAATAGATAGATAGATAGATAGATAATAGATAGATAGATAATAGATAGATAGATAGATAGATAGGAGATAGATAGATAGATAGATAGATAGATAGATAGATAGATAGATAGATAGATAGATAGATAGATAGATAATAGATAGATAGATAATAGATAGATAGATAGATAGATAGATAGATAGATAGATAGATAGATATGAGATAGATAGATAGATGATAGATAGATAGATAGATAGATAGATAGATAGATAGATAGATAGATAATAGATAGATAGATAGATAGATAGATAGATAGATAGATAGATAATAGATAGATAATAGATAGATAGATAGATAGATAGATAGATAATAGATAGATAGATAATAGATAGATAGATAGATAGATAGATAGATAGATAGATAGATAGATAGATAATAGATAGATAGATAGATAGATAGATAGATAGACAGATTGATACATTGTAGAAATGTGTGAGTGTTATGTCATTATTAAAATCAGACCGCTACATTCAATGGATAGAGAGATACATTGTAGAAAGGTGTGAGTTATTATGTCATTATTAACCACTTGCCCTCCCGAGGATTTACCCCCCTTAATGACCACGCCTCTTTTTGCTACTCGGCGCTGCACTAATTCAACTGATAATTGCGCGGTCATGCAATGCTGCACCCAAACGAAATGTACGTCCTTTTTTTCACACAAATAGAGCTTTCTTTCAGTGTAATTTGATCATCTGTGCGCTTTTTATTTTTCACGCTATAAGCAAAAAAATGCCAAAAATTTTGAAGAAAAACAATATTTTTTACTTTCAGCTATAAAAAATATATAGTAAACTGAAAGTTGGTTATAAATTTAGGCCAAAATGTATTCTGCTCCATGTTTTTGGTAAAAAAAAATCCCAATAAGTGTATATTGATTGCTTTGTGTGACAGTTATAGCGTCTACAAACTATGGGATAGATACTTATACTCCTGCAATTTACGCCATTTTTCTGCTATACAGCGCTGCGCTAGTTTAACGGACAATTGCGCAGTCATGCAATACGGTACATAAATGAAATTTACATCCTTTTTTTCCCATAAATTGAGCTTTCTTTCAGTGGTATTTGATCGCCTGTGCGGTTTTTATTTTTTGCGCTATAAAAAAAAAAGGCTGACAATTTTTAGGAAAAAAAAACAATATTTTGGACTTTTTGCTATAAAACATGTCCAGTAAAAAAAAATGCAAAAATCAAATTTAGTCATAAATTTCTGCCAAAATGCATTCTGCGACATGTCTTTGCTAAAAAAAAACCCAATACGTGTAAATTAATTGGTTTACGTGAAAGTTATAGCGTTTACAAATGGCGGGAAAGATACTGGGATTTTTAGGTTTTTTTTATACTAATAATGGCGGCGATCAGCGAATTATGGCGGCGATCAGGGACTTAAGGCAGCGACCAGCGACTTATGGCGGGACTGCGGCGGACATTCTGACATTGGGGGGTACTGACTTGGGGTCACTGACATCCCCAAAAACACTAATACAGTGATCAGTGCAAAAAAAAAAAAAACTGACACTGTACTAATGGCAATGGGGAGGAAGCGGTTAACTTTATTTTGCAGGGAAGGGTTATAGGAGTGAGGGGGAGTGTTTTACTAGGGGGCGGGGTGTGCACTGGGCGGGACAAGGCTGATCGAGAAAGAGAAACTGTTCTTTCTCGATCAGCTCATCCTCGAGCTGACTGGGAAGTGACAGACAGCACAGCTACTGCAGCTGTGCTCTCTGTCACTGCTTGCCGCCGATCGCCGGGACATAGCCGGTAAGGACCGGCAGTGACCCGGCGACTGACATCTGCGGCGGTGATCGGCGGGACAGATAGGGCAGTGGTGCGCCTCGCGCGTGCCCCCTATTTGTTTACAAAACACACGTTTTAAAACGTGGTTTTGCCTGCGAGTGCCGCCCTGCCGCCGTATATGTACAGTGGCTGGGCGGCAAGTGGTTAAAATCAGACTGCTACATTCAACGGATAGATAGAGAGATACATTGTAGAAAAGTGTTATTATGTCAATAGCTTAAATAAAAAAAAAAAAAAAAAAGAATCTTACAATATATAATAATGTTTTGTTTTTTTTTAATTCTTGCTAAAGCTGAAGTCCAGAAACAAACATTCCCTTTTCAATTATTATTATTATAATTAGTCAGTCTAAAGGGAGACAATTGATTTATTTTGTTTATTTCAGGTATAGCGCCGTCAATTTAGCAGCGCTTTACATATTCAGTACACGGCTCAAAAAAATGAAAGGAGGACTCTGACAACCCATCAGATCTCAATGGGGACAAATCTCCTGCTGGATCTCTTTACTGACATAGACGGGGTGATGGGTGAGGAACGTAAGGATGCCCCATCGTTTGATGGAAATGAAAATGATCGACCTACAGAGGACTGAATTCAAAGACACCCCGGAAATCAAAGTGAAGAAATGATGCAGCAGGTGAGTCCATTTTACTGAAATGTCATCGCAGCAACTCAGAATGGGGGTAGTTTGTGTGGCCCCCACGTGCTTGTATGCATGCCTGACAACGTCGGGGGAGGCTCCCAATGAGACCACGGATGGTGTCCTGGGGGATTTCCTCCCAGATCTGGATCAGGGCATCACTGAGCTCCTGGACAGTCTGAGGTGCAACCTGGCGATGTCAGATGGACTGAAACATGATATTCCAGAGATGTTCTATTGGATTTAGGTCAGGAGAGCGTGGGGGCCATTCAATGGTATCAATTCCTTCATCCTCCAGGACCTGCCTGCATACTCTCCCAACATAAGGCCAGGCATTGTAGTGCACCAGGAGGAACCCAGGACCCACTGCACCAGCATAGGGTCTGACAATGGGTGCAAGGATTTCATTCCAATATCTAATGGCAGTCAGGGTGCCATTGTGTAGCCTGTAGAGGTCTGTGCGTCCCTCCATGGCTATGCCTCTCCAGACCATCACTGAACCACCACCAAAATGCTGAACCATGTTACAGGCAGCAGAACGTTCTCCTCGGCTTCTCCAGACCCTTTCACGTCTGTCACATGTGCTCAGGGGGAACCTGCTCTCATCTGTGAAAAGCACAGGGCGCCAGTGGTGGACCTGCCAATTCTGGGGTTCAATGGCAAATGCCAATTGAGCTCTATGGTGCCGGGCAGTGAGCACAGGGCCCACTAGAGGACTTTTGGGCCCTCAGGCCACCCTCATGAAGTCTGTTTCGGATTGTTTGGTCAGAGACATTCACACCAGTGGCCTGCTGGAGGTCATTTTGTAGGGCTCTGGCAGTGCTGATCCTGTTCCTCCTTGCACAAAGGAGCAGATACCGGTCCTGCTGATGGATTAAGGACCTTCTACGGCCCTGCCCAGCTCTCCTAGAGGAACTGCCTGTCTCCTGGAATCTCCTCCATGCTCTTCTCTCCTGGAATCTCCTCCATGCTCTCGTCTCCTGGAATCTCCTCCATGCTCTTGTCTCCTGGAATCTCCTCCATGCTCTTGTCTCCTGGAATCTCCTCCATGCTTTTTTCTCCTGGATTCTCCTCCATGCTTTTGAGACTGTGCTGGGAGACACAGCAAACCTTCTGGCAATGGCACGTATTGATGTGCCATCCTGGAGGAGTCAGACTGCCTGTACAACTTTTGTAAGGTCCAGGTATTGCCTCATGCTACCAGTAGTGACACTGACCCGAGCCAAATGCAAAACTAGTGCAAAAAGTCAGAAAAAATGAGTAGGAAAAAAATATCAGTGGCCTCCACCTGTAAAACTATTCCTGTTTTGGGAGTCATCTCATTGTTGCCCATCTAATGCACCTGTTGTTAATTTAATTAACACCAAAGCAGCTGAAACTGATTAACGACCCCCTCTGCGACTTACCTGACCAGATCAATATCCCAGGAGTTTCATGGACTTGATGCCAGACTTGGATTACAAAGTCTTCCTTTAATTCTTTTGGGCAGTGTATATTGTACATTAACATCAGTCCCTAACCCTCAAGGGGCGTACAATCTAAGGATCCTACCTCACATTCATACATACTAGGGCCAATTAACCTCCCTCTTGCTGAAGGAAACCCGCGCAGGCACAGCCAGAGCATATAAACTCCAGGCAGGAGGTGCTGTGGGTGGGATTCAAACCAGTGACTGTAGTACTGCCAGGTGGAAGTGCTAACCATTTAGCCACTGTGCTGTCCATATATATATATATATATATATATATATATATATATATATATATATCATTCACATCAGTTCCTAACTCTTAAGAGGCGTACAATCTAAGGTTCCTAACTCACATTCCTACATACACATACTAGGACCAATTTAGACAGGATCCAATTCACCTCCCAGCATGTATTTGGAGTGTGGAAGAAAACTCACACAGTCACTGGGAGAACATGCAAACTCCAGACAGGTGGTGCCATGGTTGGGTTTTGAGCCAGCAATCTTAGTACTGCCAGGTGGAAGTGCTAACTATTTAGCCACTGTGCTGCCCAAAGAATATTCATATTTTTGTTCACAGGAAAAAATAAAGGAACATTTAATGATTTTCAAACCTTCTAAAATTAGACTGCTACAATAAATGGATAGAGAGACAGATATGTAGTAGAAATGTGTGAGTGTTATTATGTCATTAGTTTAATAAAAAAAAGAATCTTACAATATATAATAATGTTTAAAAACAAATCTTGCTAAAGCTGAAGTGCAGAAGCAAAAACATTTAAATTATGATTATTATTATTATTATTCAGTCTAAAGGGAGACAATACAGTTACAATACAAAACCATAAATACAAGAGGGTTAGGAGGGCCCTGCTCAAAGAGCTTACAATCTAAAAGGGAGGGGCAAGTGGTACAACGGTTTTTTTCAGCAGGAACACAGGGAACACAGTTCCGGCACCTCCGGCACAGAATGTATGTAATGGCAAGGGGTGTAGGTTTTGCTGGAGGATCTATTGATGCTGGCTGCTGGGGGATAAATTGTCACTGGTGGGGATCTGTTTTTGTGTGAGAGTCTACTGTCTTATGTTGCTGGTATGGATCTACTGTTGAGGGAGAGGTTTATGGCTGCTGGGAGATCTGTTGTTGCTGGTGGGAAGAGGTCTAATGATGCTGGGGTAGATCTTTTGTTGCTGGGGGTAAAGTTGTGTCGTGGCTGGTCCATTTTTGTTGTGTGGGGGATCTATTGTTGCTGGTGTGGGGACTATTGTTGGGGGGACCTATTGTTGCTGGGGTGGGTTCTATTATTGCTGGGGGGATCTATTGTTGTGCGGGGGATCTATTGTTACTGGGGTGGAGTCTATTGTTGCTGGTGTGGGGACTATTGTTGCTGGTGTGGGGAATATTGCTGGGGGACCTATTGTTGCTAGGGTGGGTTCTATTGTTGCTGGGGGAATCTATTGTTGTGTGGGGGATCTATTGTTGCTGGATGCAGAGTATCTATTTTACTGCTTTTCTTGTTATCATTAACAAATTTCATACAAATTATTTAGCACCACAAAATAATACTTGGTTCTGTATTCTTTAAAAGGGGTGGGACTGGGAGGTTGGTAGGGGATGGAACCAAGGGACTGTGGGAGGTGGAGACAGGAGGGACTCAGAAAGGGGGAGTCCCTGCACCTATTCTCTGAGAAAAAAAAGCCCTGGTTATAACTGTGGGGGATGAGTTGATGGAATTGATAAGAGGTCAGCTGGTTGGAGGTAGGATAGGCCATGAAGAGATGAGTTTTCAGGGATCGCCTACAGGCAGCCAGAATAAGAGATAGCTGGACAGTCTGAGGTAGTAAGTTCCAGAGGATGGGAAAGGCTCTGGAGAAGTCCTGGAGACAAGCACGGGAGGAGGAGATAAAAAGGCTTGAGAGCAGGAGTTCTTGAGAGGAGCGGAGAGGAAGGTTTGGGTGATATTTGGAGACAAGTTTGGTGACATAGCTCAAGTAGAGTTGTGGAAGGCTTTGTATGTTGTTGTTGGTATTTTGAATTTAATTCTATGGGCATTCGGCCTCCCATAGAGAGATTGACAGGTATATTTATACCATTGCTTCTGTAGCCAGGTGGTGGGCTACAACAATATGGGAGAAGGAGACATTGGGGGGCATTTACTAAAACTGGAGTGCTCAGAATCTGGTGCAGCTGTGCATGGCAGCCAATCAGCTTCTAACTTTAACTTGTTCTATTAGACGTTGACCATAAAATCTGGAAGATGATTGGTTTCTATACAGATCTGCATCAGATTTTGCACTCTCTAGTTAGTAAATCCACCCCATTGCATTGCCGTGTATTCTTCTCTTCCTCTACAGAGATACTGATGTTATACTGCACCATTCTCCTTTGGCCAACAAGGGGGGTGCTAAACTCAAGCAAGCCCATAGCCTTCTATGTAGGGAGCTGAGGATCCTGGGAGTTGTAGTTTGAGATGGCAGCCATATAATGAGGTCAAATGACTCCCTACATTACAGTTCCCAGTAGGCACTGTTCAGTAGGAAGAGTGTGAGCAGTGATTTTTATTAAATTGCCCGGGTGAAGTTCTTCCTCTTGGCAGAGAGTCAGAGAAAGACCACCTCTGTCTGGAGATTTGCCTGCCAGGGGGAGACCATACCAATGGAGATCCAAGCCTAAGACTGGGAGTGAGGACCCCTGGGGTCAGCGCAGCACTGCCCACATCACAACACCTTCACCGCTGCTGCAGGAAGTGTCCATCTACCCTCTGCTTCCCACCACTGGAAGCCTTCAATGAGAGACAGAGGGGGCCCCTCTCCCCAATGAATTCTTTACAGGGTAGCAGTGATGTCACTGTGCAGTATGTAGCCTATGCAGAGAGTAGAGCAGTGGGAGGGACTTCATCTACTACAGGCTGCCCACAAAAAAAGTATATGAAGGGCGTAGACAAGACCAGTCCCCCTGCACAAGGAGAGAGAGCAGCATTGAACAGTTTTTATTAAAGGAAGTCTCATCAAGATTCAAGAAGAATACACACAGCCCCATGGAACGTTTCCCACATGGAACATCAAGTGGATGATGTTTCTTTAGCCAGTATTATTTGCTCATTATTGGTATCAGCTCTAGGAAGGTAGGCTCTGTTGCTGCTTGCATGCCAACTCCCCAGAAGAAGCCGTATGGTATCTAGTATCAACTGCTCCGTAGCTACCAGAGCTCCCAGAATCCCACAACCTGTACACAGCAGGTGATAGTGGGAGGCCACTTATCCCGGTCAGGGGTCAGGCACAGAGACCAGTAACCATAGCAGTAGAGAGGCTCCCACCAATCATCAGGATAGGTATACAAGCAGGTGACCTTGGTGGATGACACAAGTTCACACAAGGTGCAAGATCTAAGCTCTAACTGGTATTCACCAGAGCTCCTGATGGTGGAGATGGGTTTTGCTACATGGTACCAGTGTATGGGCCTCAGGATTGCTCAACAAGGAGGTGAGCAAGCCAGGGTCCAGTAGCCGATATACTATAACAGGTAGGAATCAAGCAGAAATGTAAGAAAACAAGTCAAAGGTAGGTAATAAGTGGTTTCAGGTTGAGATCAAGCAGAAGAGTGGTCAAAAAACAAGTTAAAGGTCAGTAGCAAGTTGCTTCAGGTTGAGATTAAGCCTAAGAGTGGTCAGGAAACAATCCAAAAACAAACAAGCCAAAGGACGGTAACAAGTTGTTGTAGGTTGGGATCAAGCAGAAGACTGGTCAAGAAACAAGTCAAAGGTCAGTAACAAGTGGTTTCAGGTTAAGACCAAGTCTAAGAGTGGTCAGGAGACAAGCCAAAAACAAACAAGCCAAAGGTCGGTAACAAGTGTTTGCAGATTGGGATCAAGCAGAAGAGGGGTCAAGAAACAATCCAAAGGTCGGTAACAAGTGGTTTCAGGTTGGGATCAAGCAGAAGAGTGGTCAAGAAACAATCCAAAGGTCGGTAACAAGTGGTTGCAGGTTGGGATCAAGCAGAAGAGTGGTCAAGAAACAATCCAAAGGTCGGTAACAAGTGGTTGCAGGTTGGGATCAAGCAGAAGAGTGGTCAAGAAACAATCCAAAGGTCGGTAACAAGTGGTTGCAGGTTGGGATCAAGCAGAAGAGGGGTCAAGAAACAATCCAAAGGTCGGTAACAAGTGGTTACAAGTTGGGATCAAGCAGAAGACGGGTCAAGAAACAATCCAAAGGTTGGTAACAAATGGTTGCAGTTTGGGATCAAGCAAAAGAGTGATCAAGAAACAATCCAAAGGTCGGTAACAAGTGGTTGCAGGTTGGGATCAAGCAGAAGAGGGGTCAAGAAACAAGCCAAAAGTCAGTAAAAAGCGGTTGCAGGTTGGGATCAAGTAGAAGCGTGGTCAAGGAACAAGCCAAAAGTCAGTAATGACTGGTAGCGAAGATACTAACAAAATATTATCTGGAGAGAGAACAGTAATCTGTCAAACAGGAAGTTCAAAGGCATGTCTGAAATCAGGAAGTCCTTTGGGGGAGCAAAGGATTTAAGGTTCAAGAAAAACGAGACACAAGGCACAGTTGTCTAAAGAATCAGGCAGAAGGCTGTCCAGCATCTCAGGTGGCTCAGTAAGAAGAGATCCTGCTAGACTCAGCAGAGGTTGCAGGTTCAGATCTGGGTGCTGACATTGCTTCCCCTGGGGAGTCAGTATACAAGCAGCAACACAACCTACCTTCCAGGTGAAGTGGTGCACATGCTTCTCCTCTCAGTAACAGGTGGACATGCTCACCTCACCTCTGTGTGTGCTCCCATCTTTAGCTAGGTTTTCAGAACTCCCTGTGTATTGGTCCAATGATGGGAGCTTCCAAAGTGGTGAGGAAAACTCATGTCCCCCTGCTTCTGTTTCAGCCTGCATGCTGACTCCTCATTAGAAGTAGCCTCCTAATATCACCTGCTCTGTAGCCACCAGAGCTCCCAGATGCCCACAGCCCCCAAATTGCTTTCAGACCTCTCCCATATATTGGGCTGATGAAGGAAGTTCCCTCAGAGGTGAGAAGAGTTCATGTCCACCTACTAGTGAGATGGGAAACACATGCACTGCTTCACCAACAGGTCAAAGTAACATGTAAGACCCTGTATAGATACCATACAGAGGGACAAATTGCTTTCAGACCTCTCCATATATTGGGCTAATGAAGGAAGTTCCCTCAGAGGTGAGAAGTGTTCATGTCCACCTACTAGAGGGGAAACACATGCACAGCTTCACCGGCAGGTCAAAGTAACATGTAAGATACCATACAGAAGGACTTTTATCAATGGTTAGTAGACCTTTTACTATAGCAGGTCCATGTGATAGAGGTCGGATACGGCCAGAGGAATATTCTTCCCCGGGGCTGCTCTGGTAGAGGTTTGATACACCTAATTATATCGAGTTGTAAATAGAAGAGAAAAACAGAGATCACTGGACTCATGCAACACGTTCAACCATTTATTAAATAAAAGTAAAAGAAAAAATATACTCAGAAATCTAAGAGTCAACCAACCCGTAGGCTGATAACCAGCAGAAGAAAACACTTGAGGCTCCAAGAAACAGGAAAGGTGGGACCCCAGAAATGAGCAGCCATTACAGCATACGCTGCGTAATATGAACTCATGGTTGTCAAGTGTTTATCTTCCTCTGGACAGAAGAATTCTATGCCTACAGGATCATTCTGATATACTCTCGTAGGTTTGTGACTAGATATCTTCAGCTTTATTAAATTAATGGTTGAACCTGCATCACAAGGTCAGTGCAGTCTGTTTTTCACTTCCTTTTTTTTTTTTGCAACTCCAGATTACCCCATTTGTACACGAGCTGCCGGCCATGGTGATAGTTAGACATGTGCGGGAACGAAAAAATGTGTTTAGTTTCGCTTCGGAATGATTCGTTACTAATTTCCTTTCTCAGCATTTGTAACAAAATGTGATTTGTTTATTCGTTTTCGACCGGAAGATGGCTATATTCATTCTATTTTTTTTCTATTCTATTCTTCTCTGTTCTTTTCTACTCTACTCTGTTTTACTTTCATCTTTTTCATTCTATTCTATACTATTTTATTTTATTCTAATCTTTTTGAAATTCGAGTTACGGAAGATGGCTGTATTCATTTTATTCTATTCTATAACAGTTTATACTATTTTTTCTCTTCTGCTCTTTTCTTATCTCTTCTATTCTATTTTTTCTATTCAATTATTTCCCATACTTTTATTTTCTATTCTATCCTCCTCTTTTATTATTTTTTTTTAACTTTTTTGTCTGAGTATAAATCTTTGTTTGTCCCAAGCATGTTTGAGGCAATTTACTGTTGACTGGCTCTCTACCTCTGCTGGAAGTTTGTTCTAAGCATCAACTACTCTTTCCATAAAATAGCATTTTCTGAGATTAGTTTTGAACTTTCCTCCAGTTAGTTTAAGGTCATGTCCCCATGTTCTTGATTTTGATTTTGTGTTGAAAATCCTGCCCTCCTGAACCTTATTCACCCACTTGATGTATTTAAAAGTTTCAGTCATGTCTCCCCTTTCACTTCTTTCCTCCAGACTGTACATGTTAAGTTCCTGAAGTCGCTCTTGATATGTTTTATCCCCCAGACCTTCCACCATTTTTGGTACCTGTCTCTGGACTTGTCCTATCTTATCAATATCTTTTTGTAAGTGAGGTCTCCCACAGTATTCTAAGGTCTAACTAAAGATCTATATAGAGGAATCAGGACCTCCTTCCTGCTGCTGGTGACCCCTCTAGTGATATAAAGATCTATATAGAGGAATCAGGACCTCCTTCCTGCTGCTGGTGACCCCTCTAGTGATATAAAGATCTATATAGAGGAATCAGGACCTCCTTCCTGCTGCTGGTGACCCCTCTAGTGATATAAAGATCTATATAGAGGAATCAGGACCCCCTTCCTCCTGCCGGTGACCCCTCTAGTGATATAAAGATCTATATAGAGGAATCAGGACCTCCTTCCTCCTGCCGGTGACCCCTCTAGTGATATAAAGATCTATAGGGAAGAATCAGGACTTCTTTCCTCCTGCCAGTGATCCTTCCAGTGATATAAAGATCTATATAGAGGAATCAGGACCTCCTTCCTCCCGCCGGTGACCCCTCGAGTGATATAAAGATCTGCATAGAGGAATCAGGACCTCCTTCCTGCTGCTGGTGACCCCTCGAGTGATATAAAGATCTGTATAGAGGAATCGGGACCTCCTTCCTCCCGCCGGTGACCCCTCGAGTGATATAAAGATCTGCATAGAGGAATCAGGACCTCCTTCCTGCTGCTGGTGACCCCTCGAGTGATATAAAGATCTGCATAGAGAAATCGGGACCTCCTTCCTCCCGCCGGTGACCCCTCGAGTGATATAAAGATCTGCATAGAGGAATCAGGACCTCCTTCCTGCTGCTGGTGACCCCCCTAGTGATATAAAGATCTATATAGAGGAATCAGGACTCCCACAGTATCCTAATATCTTTTTGTAAGTGAGGTCTCCCACAGTATTCTAAGGTCTAACTAAAGATCTATATAGAGCAACCTGGGGGTCGCGACCCCTTTGGGGGTCGAACGACCATTTCCCAGGGGTCGCCTAAGACCATCGGAAAACACATATTTCCGATGGTCTTAGGAACCGAGACACCGCTGCTGTCTCCGGCGATGTGTGGGCGGGATGATACGCTGCTCCTGTCACCTGGCCACACCTCCGGGATCGCTCAGCAGCTCCGCCTCCTCGCCGCTGATTGGCCACCGGAACTGTAGCTCAGGAGAGGCACACAGGCGGCCAATCACCGGCGAGGAGGTGGAGCTTGGAGAGGAGGAGCCGAGCGGAAGCGCGCGTACATCAAAGAAGACCGAGGGAGCTGCCGGAGCGAGTGAAGAGGAGAGCGGCCAGAGAAGGAAGACAGCTGACAGGTAAGTGAGAGAGCGAGCCCAGGCTGGAGCAGGGGTCAGCAAAGTAAGTATCATTGGTGTCAGTGGGAGGAATAGTGCCCCATCATTTGTGTCACTAATACCAATGATGGGGCACTATTCCTCCCCCCACTGACACCAACGATGGGGCACTATTCCTCCCCCCACTGACACCAACGATGGGGCACTATTCCTCCCCCCACTGACACCAACGATGGGGCACTATTCCTCCCCCCACTGACACCAACGATGGGGCACTATTCCTCCCCCCACTGACACCAACGATGGGGCACTATTCCTCCCCCCACTGACACCAACGATGGGGCACTATTCCTCCCCCCACTGACACCAACGATGGGGCAGTATTCCTCCCCCCACTGACACCAACGATGGGGCACTATTTCCCCCCCCCCCTGACCCCAATGATGGGGCACTATTCTCCCCTCCACCACACTGACATCAATGATGGGGCACTATTCCTCCCACTGACACCAATGATGGGGCACTATTCCTCCCCCCACTGACACCAACGATGGGACACTATTTCTCCCCCCCCCCGACCCCAATGATGGGGCACTATTCTCCCCTCCACCACACTGACATCAATGATGGGGCACTATTCCTCCCACTGACACCAATGATGGGGCACTATTCCTCCCACTGACACCAATGATGGGGCACTATTCCTCCCACTGACACCAGTGATGGGGCACTACTCCCACTGACACCAGTGATGGGGCACTACTCCCCCCACTGACACCAGTGATGGGGCACTATTCCTCCCACTGACACCAATGATGGGGCACTACTCCCCCCACTGACACCAATGATGGGGCACTACTCCCCCCACTGACACCAATGATGGGGCACTACTCCCCCCACTGACACCAATGATGTGGCACTATTCCTCCCACTGACACCAGTGATGGAGCACTACTCCTCCCACTGACACCAGTGATGGGGCACTACTCCCCCCACTGACACCAGTGATGGGGCACTACTCCCCCCACTGACACCAATGATGGGGCACTACTCCCCCCACTGACACCAATGATGGGGCACTACTCCTCCCACTGACACCAATGATGGGGCACTATTCCTCCCACTGACACCAATGATGGGGCACTATTCCTCCCACTGACTCCAACGATGGGGCACTATTCCTCCCACTGACACCAACGATGGGGCACTATTCCTCCCACTGATACCAACGATGGGGCACTATTCCTCCCACTGATACCAACGATGGGGCACTATTCCTCCCACTGACACCAATGATGGGGCACTACTCCCCCCACTGACACCAATGATGGGGCACTACTCCCCCCACTGACACCAATGATGGGGCACTACTCCCCCCACTGACACCAATGATGGGGCACTACTCCCCCCACTGACACCAATGATGTGGCACTATTCCTCCCACTGACACCAGTGATGGAGCACTACTCCTCCCACTGACACCAGTGATGGGGCACTACTCCCCCCACTGACACCAGTGATGGAGCACTACTCCCCCCACTGACACCAATGATGGGGCACTACTCCCCCCACTGACACCAATGATGGGGCACTACTCCTCCCACTGACACCAATGATGGGGCACTATTCCTCCCACTGACACCAATGATGGGGCACTACTCCTCCCACTGACACCAATGATGGGGCACTATTCCTCCCACTGACACCAATGATGTGGCACTATTCCTCCCACTGACACCAGTGATGGAGCACTACTCCTCCCACTGACACCAGTGATGGAGCACTACTCCCCCCACTGACACCAATGATGGGGCACTACTCCCCCCACTGACACCAATGATGGGGCACTACTCCTCCCACTGACACCAATGATGGGGCACTATTCCTCCCACTGACACCAATGATGGGGCACTATTCCTCCCACTGACTCCAACGATGGGGCACTATTCCTCCCACTGACACCAACGATGGGGCACTATTCCTCCCACTGATACCAACGATGGGGCACTATTCCTCCCACTGATACCAACGATGGGGCACTATTCCTCCCACTGATACCAACGATGGGGCACTATTCCTCCCACTGACACCAACAATGGGGCACTATTCCTCCCACTGACACCAACGATGGGGCACTATTCCTCCCACTGACACCAATGATGGGGCACTATTCCTCCCACTGACACCAACGATGGGGCACTATTCCTCCCACTGACACCAACGATGTGGCTCTATTCCTCCCACTGACACCAACGATGGGGCACTATTCCTCCCACTGACACCAACGATGGGGCACTATTCCTCCCACTGACACCAGTGATGGGGCACTATTCATCCCACTGACATCAGTGATGGGGCACTATTCCTCCCACTGATACCAACAATGGGGCACTATTCATCCCACTGACATCAGTGATGGGGCACTATTCCTCCCACTGACACCAATGACATGGCACTACTCCTCCCACTGCAAAATTACAGTTATGAAGTAGCAATGAAAATAATTTTATGGTTGGGGGTCACCACAACATGAGGAACTGTATTAAGGGGTCGCGGCATTAGAAAGGCTGAGAACCACTGATATAGAGGAATAAGGACCTCCTGCCTGCTGCTGGTGACCCCTCTAGTGATATAAAGATCTATATAGAGGAATCAGGACCTCCTTCCTCCTGCTGGTGACCCCTCTAGTGATATAAAGATCTATATAGAGGAATCAGGACCTCCTTCTTCCTCCTGGTGACCCCTCTAGTGATATAAAGGTGTATATAGAGGAATCAGGACCTCCTTCCTCCCGCCGGTGACCCCTCTAGTGATATAAAGATCTATAGGGAAGAATCAGGACTTCCTTCCTCCTGCCAGTGATCCTTCCAGTGATATAAAGATCTATATAGAGGAATCAGGACCTCCTTCCTCCTGCTGGTGACCCCTCTAGTGATATAAAGATCTATATAGAGGAATCAGGACCTCCTTCCTCCTGCCAGTGATCCTTCCAGTGATATAAAGATCTATATAGAGGAATCAGGACCTCCTTCCTCCCGCCGGTGACCCCTCGAGTGATATAAAGATCTATATAGAGGAATCAGGACCTCCCGCAGATGACCCCTTTAGTGATGTAAAGATCTATACTGAAGAATCAGGACTTCCTTCCTCCCGCCGATGACCCCTCTAGTGATATAAAGATCTATAGGGGAGAATCAGGACCTCCTTCCTCCTGCCAGTGATCCTTCCAGTGATATAAAGATCTATATAGAGGAATCAGGGCCTCCTTCCTCTTGCTGGTGACCCCTTTAGTGATGCATCCTAGAATTCTATTCGCTTTCCCCACTGCCTGGCCACACTGTTTGCTCATTTTGCAAACATCTTAAATAATTACCCCCAATGTTGTACTGTCTCAAGGGATTATTTTGCATTATTTTGCATTTGAAACATTGAACTGCAATTTCCATTTTTTTGACCAATCTTCCAGAAATGCCAAATCATGTTCCATGTTACAAACACCTCCAGGAATATCAATCCTATTGCACACCTTGGTTTCATCAGCAAAAAGACATCCCCTTACCCAACAAACCTTTAGATATAACACTTACATATAGATTTCATAGGACAGGACCTAGTACAGAGCCTTGTGGTACACCACTAGTGACTGGTCTCTGTTCTGAATGAACCCCCCATCTACAACCACACTCTGGTATCTATCCTTTAGCCAGCTGCATGTCCACTGAACCACCCAAGGGTAAGTCTTAGCTTTTATAACTGTTGTATTAGATCATTATATGGAACTGTATCACATGCCTTGCTGAAATCAAGATATGCTATGTCTACAGCACCACCCTGGTCCAAAACATTGGTAATATAGTCAAATAATCCAATCAGATTAGTCTGCCATGATCTGCCCCCAGTAATGCCATGCTGCTTGGGATCCAGCAAGTTGTATGGTTTTAAGTGATCAATGAGCCTTCTTTTTCAGGAGTGACTCAGGAGTGAGCCTTCTTTTCAGGAGGATCTAGGCTGCTCTCTGCAAAACCACTGCACCCAGCAGGTAAGTATAGACATTATTTATTTATTTCAGGTACTTATATAGCACCATCAATGTACGCAGCGCTTTACATATATATTGTACATTCACATCAGTCCCTAACCCTCAAGGGGCGTACAATCTAAGGTCCCTGACCCTCAAGGGGTGTACAATCTAAGGTCCCTGACCCTCAAGGGGTGTACAATCTAAGGTCCCTAACCCTCAAGGGGCGTACAATCTAAGGTCCCTGACCCTCAAGGGGTGTACAATCTAAGGTCCCTGACCCTCAAGGGGTGTACAATCTAAGGTCCCTGACCCTCAAGGGGTGTACAATCTAAGGTCCCCAACTTACATTCATATACTAGGGCCAATTTTGACAGGATCCAAATAACCTACCAGCATGTCTTTGGAGTGTGGGAGGAAACCAGAGTACCCAGAGGAAACCCACACAGGCACAGGGAGAACATGCAAAACTCCAGGCAGGAGGTGCTGTGACTGGGATTTGAACCAATGACCCGAGTGCTGCCAGATGGAAGTGCTAACCATTTAGCCACTGTGCTGCCCCAACATGCTTGTTATTTTCTCTTTAAAAAAAAAAAAAATAATAAGCCTTTAGAATCACTTTAACCTTCTAACCCTGAAGCAAAGATGAGGCACTGCTAGGTACAAAGATGAGGCACCTTCTATCCTGCTCCCTGGTCTCCTCCTCCCATGCACGACTGCAGGACTTCTCCAGGTCCTCCCCCATCCTCTGGAACTCACTGCCCCAATCCATCAGACTGTCGCCTTCCCTATTCACATTCAGGTGCTCCCTCAAAACCCATCTCTTCAGGGAAGCCTACCCCACCCTCACCTAACGGCCATCATCCCTCATTCCTCCCACCACTTCATCCCCCTCAGCCACTTCCTACTGTACCTTTACCCCCTCCCTCCTAGATTGTAAGCTCGTAAGAGTAGGGCCCTCTTACCCCTCATACGTTGTTTGTTGTTGTTGTACTGTGCCATGTATTGTCCCCCCTATTGTACAGCGCTGAGCAAACCCTTTGGCGCTATATAAACTCGTAGTAATAATAATAATAATAATAATAATAATAGGTACCAATTGCTAGGAATACTTTTAGGACGTTCTGTTGCAGGATGGAAGATCCATGGGGGATACCTGTAATACACAAAATACTCAATATCAGAAATAGATGGAAATTGAGCAAAATTAGGCTTCAAGAGGGCTATTTGAACATTCCCCTACACGGGGCACACTGAGGAGTTGGAAGAGAGCACCTAAAGACCATAAGAAAGTAATGGAAGGAACTTTAAAGCGCCGGTGTATACCCTGACCTTATAACCCTACTTGTAGCTCTAACCATAATTCCAACCCAAACTATGACCTTATAGACCTAACTCTAGGTCTAACCTTAACTCTAGCCTTCTGACCCTAAATGAAACAAAGATTAGGGTGCTGCCAGTTATCACTTGGTATGAAACATTTCAGGAAATACTGTTGCTCTTCTCCAAAGAAGCTTCTAAAATCTGGGGGATACCAATGTCGAACCCTAACTTCTAACCTTCTTAACCTATCCTTCTAATTTTAACTCCACTCTTCTAACACTAACCTTAACCTTCTAACCCAAACCATAACCTTCTAACCCAACTATAACCTGCTAACCCTAACCATAACCTTCTTACCCTAACCATAACCTTCTTACCCTAACCATAACCTGCTAACATGAATCCTAACATTCTAACTGGAACCATAATCTTGTAACACTAACCCTGACCTTCTAACTGGAACCATAATCTTCTAACCCTAACCAGAACCTTCTAACTGGAACCATAATCTTCTAACACTACACTAATCCTGACCTTCTAATTGGAACCATGATCTTTTAACACTAATCCTGACCTTCTAACTGGAACCATAATCTTCTAACCCTAACCATAATCTTCTAGCTGGAACCATAATCTTCTAACACTAATCCTGACCTTATAACTGGAACAATAATCTTCTAACACTAATCCTGACCTTCTAACTGGAACCATAATCTTCTAACACTAATCCTGACCTTCTAACCGGAACCATAATCTTCTAACCATAACCTTCTAGCTGGAACCATAATCTTCTAACACTAATCCTGACCTTCTAGCTGGAACCATAATCTTCTAACCCTAACCATAACCTTCTAACAGGAACCATAATCTTCTAACACTAATCCTGACCTTCTAACTGGAACCATAATCTTCTAACACTAATCCTGACCTTCTAACTGGAACCATAATCTTCTAACACTAATCCTGACCTTATAACCCTAATCTTTTAGCACTCACCCTAACCTTCTAACTGGAGCCATAATCTTCTAACATAACCTTCTAACCCTAATCTTTTAGCACTAACCCTAACCTTCTGACCCTAACACAGCCTTTGTCAACCAGGGTACCCAGGCACCCTGGGGTGCCTTGAGGTTTCTTCAGGGGTGCCTTGGCAAAATGTCTAAAAATTGGCCAAAACTTGTATACAAGCCAGCAGGTGGAGCAAGCCTGCCTTTTAGGTACACAAAGCCACAGGTTTTTATTGTGCACCATTTACGGCTTTCTATCCGCCGGCATCCTGACATCCAATGACATCACCAGTTGATAAGGAGGATGTCAGCTGCCTGAACAGCATCCTAGTTTGACCCTCCCCTGCTCTCCATAAGTGCTGGGGTCACCACATTAGCTCAGTGATAGAGAAAAACTGAGGGAGAAGAGAAACATTGGAATACTAGTCAGCACTAGTGTGCAAAAGTGTATTTTCTTTAGAAGAATAAATAACCTCTAATGTTGGGTGTAACAGAACCGACCCCAGACTGCACTTGGGTACTTCTATTAGACTACCGCTTCCCTGTCCGAACACCGACCACAGACACCACAGCAGACCATACAAGACTACACGGCACCAGTCTTGAAGTAAACCAGGAACTAGTTTATTTGAACACAGATAAAAGAACATTCAAGGGACCAATCCCCCTCCCTGCATAATGACACAGGGCGGGGCAATCTACATTTAGAAACAAGAAACACACCAGCAGACAGTCCAATCAGGGGGGAGGGCTGCTGGAGACCCCCGCCCCCCCACCAAGCCAATACACATAAACACATACATCTCATAATAGTTTGCTCCCAAGCAAGACACACAATAGAACAATGGGATGCAACCACATGGCATTACACAATCAACAACCCCCCACCCCAATATTAGGACAGATCGCCCTGTACCCCTAACAGGCACAGGTGCCTTACACATCAGAGGGATATAGGGAGCTGAGACAGGGGTCTCTCCACCTCTCCAAAGTGGGCCCCCCACCCAAAGTGACTCCCATCACATTGGGTATTCTACATGTGTGGATGTTGCTGTGTTATAGAAAACTATTAGAAGAGGTTTTTCCCATTTTAGAATGGGGTGCTCTTTTAAAATTATGGACAGTCTAGAGGCACCCCATTTTAGAATGGGGTGCCTCAGGACTGTCCATAATTTTAAACGGTGCCTCGGGACTGTCCATAATTTTAAAGGGTGCCTTGACAGAAAAGATTGAGAAACACTGCCCTAACACTAGCCCTATCCTTATTGGGAGTTTCTAAAGCCTGGGTGATACCTGTAATACCCAATTGGTTGGTTTGAAAGTGTTGGTGCTGAGGACCATCGCTTGGGTGTTTCATGATACAATCGAGACAAAGTCGGTAGTGACGAAACGCGTCAAGGTCGTGACGTCAGACACAAAACCGGAAGGAGCAGCGTGGCCATCTTTGTTGCTGGTTTAGCTATGGATATGCTGGAATAGGATGGATGTTCATTTTATTGAATGTAAGCAGCAATAAAATTTGTTTTATTACTTGTACACCCCGCTGAAACCTGCTCTTTTTTGCCCTGTGAGGATAGGGGAACAATGCTTTGAGTTATCTGCAAGGGGAAAGCTGTCGTACCCTGGAGTATTTAAAATGCCTATCAGAGGTAAAAGAGGGTTTCTTGGATTTGAAGTGATGAATGGGACATTTTTTCAACGCTTGAAGATCTAATAGTAGTGTGGACTTGTGGTGGACTTTTTGAATTTATTTTTGAATTTATTGAGGCTTTAGGAAGGGGATTAAGGGATTTGAAGAACAGGTTTCCTATACATTTGTACTTTCAAGGGTGAAAGATTGACTTTTCTTTGGGGATATTTAGAGAACTTGTTTTATGATCATGATACAATGCAGTTCACCACTCAATAGGTTAAGATGTGCTGGAAAGAGGTCCTAGGCTACCAGAATTTGGTATTTGCATAATGCAATATCCGGAGCGTTAAAGGTTTCCAAGTTGCAATGACAGATTCTAAATTACTGGTCCCTGTTGGTATTCACTAAAATTCATCTTAGTTTAGTATTGGGGGTTACATATAGTGACAGGTGCACTATAAGTGACTCCCAGGATTGAAACCTCGGATGCCATTTGTCTATGTCATCCCCATTTACGGAATGATTTGGATCCTAGACTGGCTCATTTCTATTATCTATGTTTCCATCTCTAGCCTTGACTAACTTGATATTATGAATCATTTAGAAGGAAAAAATAGCTTGTCTAAGTAATCTGACATGGAAGTGAGATTCTAATTGAACACCGAGGAATATTTTCTTTTTCCTGCAGAATTAAAATGAGTTTTCCTCACCTTCGTAGTCTCAGCTACCTGCGGGTCTGCTTCAGATAGAGAAAATTAAATAACACTCGCAGTAAAATGAACCTTCTGTACTAGACTGGAAGCCAGTGTGAGATGACGGCCCATGTCTCCTTCTCAGGGGGGAGCTGCTTCTAAAAGCCAACAAGGCTTGCTGGATGAATACCAGCATTGTCTGCAACATCAAATGGATGAACAAATCAACAACAGTACGGCTCTATGAAAGCTACAGCCCGTATTTCCCATCCCATCCAGTGACATTTCTTTATCCTCAGTAAAAAATTAAAAGGCATTGAAAAAAGATTTGCTATGTGTTTAATGGAGCAGCCTAAACCGAACAAACCCCTCTATTGTACAATGGCCAAGTCCTGACCTCAATCCCACTGAGGTGCTGTGGTGTGATCTGAAGGGAGCTTCAGCAACATCTTTTCATTTCTCTTCTCTTCTTTTCATTTCTCTTTTTTTTCATTTCTCTTCTTTTCATTTCTCTTCTCTTCTTTCTTCTTTTTCTTTTCTTTTTTTTCTTCTTCTTTTTCTTTTCTTTTCTTTTCTTCTTTTTCTTTTCTTTTATTTCCTTTCTTTTCTTCTTTTTCTTTTCTTTTCTTCTTTTCTTTTTCTTTTCTTCTTTTTCTTTTCTTCTTTTTCTTTTCTTCTTTTTCTTTTCTTTTCTTCTTTTCCTTTTCTTTTCTTCTTTCTCTTTTCTTCTATTCTCTTTTCTTCTTTTCTTTTCTTCTTTTTCTTTTCTTCTTTTTCTTCTTCTTTTCTTCTTTTTCTTTTCTTCTCTTCTCTTTTCTTCTTTTTCTTTTCTTTTCTTCTTTTTCTTTTCTTTTCTTCTTTTTCTTTTCTTTTCTTCTTTTCTTCTTTTTTTTCTTTTTCTTTTCTCCTTTCTCTTTTCTTCTTTTCCTTTTCTTTTCTTTTTTTCTTTTTCCTCTTCTTTTTCTTTTCTTCTTTTTCTTTTCTTCTTTTTCTTTTCTTTTCTTCTTTTCTTTTCTTTCTTCTTTTTCTTCTTTTTCTTTTCTCCTTTCTCTTTTCTTCTATTTCTCTTTTCTTCTTTTTCTTTTCTTTTCTTCTTTTTCTTTTCTTTCCTTCTTTTTCTTTTCTTTTCTTAACCGGTGATATAGAGCAGGATGCCTCCACGCTTTCATGTGGTTTACGTCAAATTCTGACCCTACCATCTGAATGTTGCAGCAACCAGTCTGCACGTTCTCCTCTGACCTCTGACATCAACAAGGCATTTTCCTCCACACAACTGCCGCTCACTGGATATTTTCTTTTTTTCGGACCATTCTCTGTAAACCCTAGAGATGGTTGAGCGTGGAAATCCCAGTAGATTAGCAGTTTTTTAAATACTCTGGCACCAACAACCATGCCACATTCACAGTCACTTAAATCCCCTTTCTTCCCTATTCTCATCCTCAGTTTGAACTTCAGCAAGTCGTTGCTGCCATTTGATTGGCTGATTAGCAAGTTGTATAAAACATCAAAACAGCGCAAATAAGAATAAAAAATTAAAAAAAAATTAAATAATATAAAAAATAAATATAAAATATAATTAAAATATAATTAAAATAAATAAACACAATAAAAAATAAAGAACTCCAGTGAAGAATTTGACAAAAAACTTAACTAATAAAATTATAATAGATACATCAAATACATAAGTCCCACTCCAAATCAATTAGGTGAAAAATACATTTGTAAGTGTGAAAACGCCCTGGAGGAGGGGCGCAAAGCATTGGCGCATTTCCGGCTTCGCCGTCCAACGTACCACGTCACTTCCGGTGGTGTTTACACTAATGAGCAGCAGCATTTATTTAGCAATTAATTCACGTTTTTAGCACTGGTGATTTTTTTATATAGACCCCTTATGATTAAGTTGATGACAAAACGCATCAAGGGAAGTGACGTCAAGACAGGAACCGGAAGTTGACCGGCGGCCATTTTGGAGAAGGGAAACGATCGCATTTGGAGTACTTGGATGTTTTCCTGGATGGCTGTGAGGTCTATTTGCTATAATTAAGTCATATTAAAAGGCTTTTTGATGTAAGCAGTATGAATAAAGGTCATTTTACTATATGATTGGCGGTATTACACTATTATGTCCCTCATGTTTTATCTCTGGATGGAGTGAAGCGCCTGGAGACATTGGGATCATTGAGATTAAGAAATCCAGGGAGGATTGTGGAGATTACCGTATTTTTCGCTCCATAAGACGCACCTGACTATAAGACGCACCTAGGTTTTAGAGGTGAAAAACAAGAAAAAAAAATATTCTGAACCAATGGACTGCAGACATAGTACAGGGGATGACCAGAGACTGCGGACACAGTACAGGAGATGACCAGAGACTGCAGACATAGTACAGGAGATGACCAGAGACTGCGGACAAAGTACAGGGGATGACCAGAGACTGCGGACATAGTACAGGAGATGACCAGAGACTGCGGACACAGTACAGGAGATGACCAGAGACTGCAGAAACAGTACAGGAGATGACCAGAGACTGCGGACACAGTACAGGGGATGACCAGAGACTGCGGACACAGTACAGGAGATGACCAGAGACTGCGGACACAGTACAGGAGATGACCAGGGACTGCGGACACAGTGCAGGAGATGACCAGAGACTGTGGACACAGTGCAGGAGATGACCAGAGACTGCGGACACAGTGCAGGAGATGACCAGAGACTGCGGACAGTGCAGGGGATGACCAGAGACTGCGGACAGTGCAGGGAATGACCAGAGACTGCGGACAGTGCAGGGAATGACCAGAGACTGCGGACAGTACAGGGAATGACCAGAGACTGCAGACAGTACAGGGGATGACCAGAGACTGCGGACACAGTACAGGGAATGACCAGAGACTGCAGACAGTACAGGAGATGACCAGAGACTGCGGACAGTACAGGGGATGACCAGAGACTGCGGACAGTGCAGGGAATGACCAGAGACTGCAGACAGTGCAGGGATGACCAGAGACTGCAGACAGTGCAGGGAATGACCAGAGACTGCGGACAGTGCAGGGGATGACCAGAGACTGCTGACCTTAGGGGAGGGAGGGGGAGCGGGTACCTGAATTTGACAGGTACCCGCTCCCACTTCCGCGGAGTTGCCTTCCCTCTTCTTCCCGGGCCGGCTTCTGTGACAGCCGGGTGCCCACTGCGCAGGTGCAAGAAGCGCTTCGCTTTGTGAATGGCCCGGCGCCTTCTGTGACCTTTCATGTGTCCCAGAAGACACCGGATCATTCACAAAGCGCAGCACATGCGCAGTGGGCACCCGGCTGTCACAGAAGCCAGCGCGGGAAGACTGTGCAGCGCTGGAGCGAGGAACAGGTAAGGCCCTGCAGGAGAGAACAGCTGAGCGGACGGCCCGGTATTCTGACATGGTGGCGGCAGAAATACCGGACCGGCCGCTTTACATTCGCTCCATAAGACGCACTGACATTTTCCCCCCTTTTTGGGGGGGAAAAAAGTGCGTCTTATGGTGCGAAAAATACGGTACCTATTCCTGGGAAAGCTGTTGGATCATTATAGGCATGTGTTATCTGGAGTGTTGGTAAGGGTACCCTTACTTTAAGTAGAAGTGCACACTAGTTTGCAATTTTTTGTGGCACTGAAGGGTGATTCACATACACAATGTTTTCACTGATTAATTCACGGTTTTTCACGGTTTTCAATATTTTTTTTCTCATGTTTATTCGCTGTATTAAGTGTGGGGGATGAATTGAACTTATATTGTATGAAGGATAATGCACTATGTGATATTTTTCTTTTTTTGAGGTATATACATCTGGGAGATCGTTGGAAGAATTTTGAACAGTTTGAATTATTTTTCACTGTGACATTTTAGGGTTATTAGGGGTAATAGCTGATGGACTAATTGATGGACTTCACAGTTGTTTAAATTTTATTTTGTTAAACACTTTCACATATATGATTTTTTTATATAGATTAGCAATTTGTGTTACCAAGCATTTGAAAGAGTGTACCTAATAAAGTGGCCGGTGAGTGTACAGTATCCCCTTTACATTTCCTTGGATGTGTTCTTAGCAGCACACACACTTCTCATTACATACTACAGACAGAGCCAGGGGCGGACTGACCACTCATGGGGCCCCCGGGCAATAGGGATCATGAGGCCCCTGTGTCCTTGCCCAAACTCAAAAAAGCCTATTAAATAGGTACCAGGGGCATCTCCTGGGGCCCCCTACTGACCCCAGGCCCTTGGGCAGTGCCCGAGTTTCCAAATGGTCAGTCCGCACCTGGGAGCTGACCTTGGCTTGGTATCAAGAGAACCCCAAATGTTTCACTTCTTAATAAGTTATTGAACAGTACTGAGTGGCAGATATAAGGCTTTGCATATATTTATATCCTTTTTCCATCTTTATAAAGTTCCATTACCTTGTTACGCAGGTCTTTGACAGTTCTTTTCTGCTCCCCATGACTCAGAATCCAGCCTGTTCAGTGCATCCACGTGAGAGCCAACAAACACATTGACTATTTATACACTGACACTGATTGCAATTTAAAAAGGCACAGATGTGGGAAATGAACCTTTAATCGCCATTGTAACCCGTGTGTGCCCCCTTGTGTGTCTGTACCAAGGATGAACATTCCAGGGGGCTGAGACTTCTGACCTGGGGGCGGAGACTTCTGATCCAGGGGCGGAGACGTCTGATCCGGGCCATTTGGGGGATTTCTGTTATCATTAGGATTTAAAAAGGAGCCAAACAACTATTGGATAATAAATGGCTTCCTGTCATCACTATCCTTCAATAAAAGACAGTTTTTGGCATGATCGATCATATTTTCATTCAATACTTTTTTATTGAGTTTAAGAAAAAGGAACAGTACAAAATTTGGCAGAACAAGAGAGACCGTGGTCACTCGGAATTACACAGAGTTGTAGAGTTAGGTGCGCGGGGCTTGGGGCACGCAGGATGGACTACGGTCATTACAGCAATTCGTTAAGACATTTCCAATCGAAGAACAGCAGTATAGCAACAACATTCGACCCATGCTTTCCAGTGCTTATCAAAGGACAGCCGCGTGGCAGACCTATACGATAGCATCTTTTCAAATGAATAATTGACATTTACTAGTGAGATAACTTCAGAGGGATTTGGCGCTATGTCTCGTCTCCAGTACCTCAAGAACATTTGTAGCTGCCAAGAGTATATGTACTGTTGAAGTTCCAAAAACACGAGGGAAATGGCCTGCGTCCAGGTGTAAAATGCACCAAGCTGGCCCATTTTCGTTATAGTTTTCATTGTGACTTTTTTCTTTCTGTTATTTTTTATATTTTTTACACAATTTCTCTTTTTTTTTTTCCTATTGTATTTTTGTTATTTCTTTTGTTTTTTCTTTCATTTTCATTTTAAATCCTTTTCTCATATATATATATATATTCACACACACACACCCATATATATATATATATGTATGTGTATCTATTTATGTGTATATATATATATATACACACACACACACACATATTTTGTTTATTTTATATATAGATTTTGTTTATTTTATATATATATATATATATATATATATATAAAAATATATATATATATACAAAAACACACAGGGGCGGACTGACCATTTGGAAACTAGGGCATTGCCCGAGGGCGCGGGGTCAGTAGGGGGCCCCATGAGATGCTCCTGGTACCTTTTTCATAGGCTTTTTTGAGTTTGGGCAAGGACACAGGGGCCCCATGATCCCCTATTGCCCGGGGGCCCCATGAGTTGTCAGTCCGCCCCTGGGGTGACAGTGCCCAGTAGACAGGAAGAGGGGGACAGTGCCCGGTAGGCAGGAAGGAGGAAACAGTACTTTGTAGGCAGGAAGGGGGGACAGTGCCCAGTAGGGGACCCCATGAGATGCCCCTGGTACCTTTTTCATAGGCTTTTTTGAGTTTAGGCAAGGACACAGGGGCCCCATGATCTCCTATTGCCCGGGGACCCCATGAGTGGTCAGTCCGCCCCTGCACACACACACACATATACAGTGGGTATCGAACGTTTGGGCACCCCAGCTAAAAATTTGTATTAATGTGCATAAAGAAGCCAAGGAAAGATGGAAAAATCTCCAAAAGGCATCAAATTACAGATTAGACATTCTTATAATATGTCAACAAAAGTTAGATTTTATTTCCATCATTTACACTTTCAAAATAACAGAAAACAAAAAAATGGCGTCTGCAAAAGTTTGGGCCCCCTGCAGAGTTAATATCTTGTACTGCCCCCTTTGGCAAGTATCACAGCTTGTAAACGCTTTTTGTAGCCAGCCAAGAGTCTTCCAATTCTTGTTTGAGGTATCTTTGCCCATTCTTCCTTTAAAAAGTCTTCCAGTTCTTTGAGATTTCTGGGCTGTCTGTCACGCACGGCTCTTTTAAGGTCTATCCATAGATTTTCAATGATGTTGAGGTCAGGAGATTGTGAAGGCCATGGCAAAACCTTCAGTTTACGCCTCTTGATGTAATCCCCCATGGATTTCGAGGTGTGTTTAGGATCATTATCCATTTGTAGAAGCCATCCTCTCTTTAACTTCAGCTTTTCCACAGATGGCATCAAGTTACCATCCAAAATTTGCTGAAATTTTATTGAATCCATTTTTCCTTCTACTCGTGAGATGTTCCCTGTGCCACTGGCTGCAACACAACCCCAAAGCATGATTGATCCAACCCCATGCTTAACAGTTGGACAGAGGTTCTTTTCATTAAATTCTGTGCCCCTTCTTCTCCAAACGTACCTTTGCTCATTCCGGCCAAAAAGTTCAATTTTAACCTCATCGGTCCACAGAACTTGTTTCCAAAATGCATCAGGCTTGTCTATATGTTCATTTGCAAAGTTCAAACGATGATTTTTGTGGTGAGGACGTAGAAGAGGTTTTCTTCTGATGACTCTTCCATGAAGACCATATTTGTACAAGTATCTCTTTATAGTGGAATAGTGTACCACAACTCCAGTGTCTGCCAGATCTTTCTGGAGGGATCGTGCAGTCAAACGTGGGTTTTGAATTGTTTTTCTCACAATCCTGCGAGCTGTTCTGTCTGATATTTTTCTTGGTCTTCCAGATCTTGCTTTAACTTCCACTGTTCCTGATGACTGCCATTTCTTAATTACATTCCGAACAGAGGATATTGACATCTGAAAACGCTTTGCTATCTTCTTATAGCCTTCTCCACCTTTGTGAGTGTCAACTATTTTCAGTTTCAGTTTTCTAGACAACTGCTTAGAAGAACCCATGGTGCTGATTGTTGGGGCAAGGTCAGATGAGTCGGGGCATTTAAAACCTTTGAGATTGATATCACCTGGTCTTCCCAGACGATGATTGAGAACAATCCATGACACTGGCAGGTCTCAGCTTTGCAAAGGGGCAGTGCATGCTATAAATTCTGCAGGGGGCCCAAACTTTTGCAGCCGCCATTTTTTTGTTTTCTGTTATTTTGAAAGTGTAAATGATGGAAATAAAATCTAACTTTTGTTGACATATTATAAGAATGTCTAATCTGTAATTTGATGCCTTTTGGAGATTTTTCCATCTTTCCTTGGCTTCTTTATGCACATTAATACAAATTTTTAGCTGGGGTGCCCAAACTTTCGATCCCCACTGTATATATATATATATATATATATATATATATATATATATATATATATATACACAAACATATATATATACAGATAGGTCCATAAATATTGGGACATCAACACAATTCTAACATTTTTGGCTCTATACACCACCACAATGGATTTGAAATGAAACAAACAAGATGTGCTTTAACTGCAGACTGTCAGCTTTATTTGAGGGTATTTACATCCAAATCAGGTGAACGGTGTAGGAATTACAACAGTTTGCATATGTGCCTCCCACTTGTTAAGGGACCAAAAGTAATGGGACAGAATAATAATCATAAATCAAACTTTCACTTTTTAATACTTGGGTGCAAATCCTTTGCAGTCAATGACAGCCTGAAGTGTGGAACGCATAGACATCACCAGATGCTGGGTGTCATCCCTGGTGATGCTCTGCGAGGCCTCTACTGCAACTGTCTTCAGTTCCTGCTTGTTCTTGGGGCATTTTCCATTCAGTTTTGTCTTTAGCAAGTGAAATGCTCAATCGGATTCAGGTCAGGTGATTGACTTGGCCATTGCAGAACATTCCACTTCTTTCCCTTAAAAAACTCTTTGGTTGCTTTTGCAGTCTGCTTTGGGTCATTGTCCATCTGCACTGTGAAGCGTCCAATGAGTTGTGAAGCATTTGGCTGAATATGAGCAGATAATATTCCCGAAACACTTCAGAATTCATCCGGCTGCTTCTGTCAGCAGTCACATCATCAATAAATACAAGAGAAGCAGTTCCATTGGCAGCCATACATGACCATGCCATGACACTACCACCACCATGCTTCACTGATGAGGTGGTATGCTTAGGATCATGAGCAGTTCCTTCTCCATACTCTTCTCTTCCCATCACTCTGGTACAAGTTGATGTCGGTCTCATCTGTCCATAGGATGTTGTTCCAGAACTGTGAAGGCTTATTTACATGTCGTTTGGCAAACTCTAATCTGGCCTTCCTGTTTTTGAGGCTCACCAATGGTTTCCATCTTGTGGTGAACCCTCTGTATTCACTCTGGTGAAGTCTTCTCTTGATTGGTGACTTTGACACACATACACCTACCTCCTGGAGAGTGTTCTTGATCTGGCCAACTGTTGTGAAGGGTGTTTTCTTCACCAGGGAAAGAATTCTTCGCTCATCCACCACAGTTGTTTTCCGTGGTCTTCCGGGTCTTTTGGTGTTGCTGAGCTCACCGGTGCGTTCCTTCTTTTTAAGAATGTTCCAAACAGTTGTTTTGGCCACGCCTAATGTTTTTGCTATCTCTCTGATGGGTTTGTTTTGTTTTTTCAGCCTAATGATGGCTTCACTGATAGTGACAGTTCTTTGGATCTCATCTTGAGAGTTGACAGCAACAGATTCCAAATGCAAATAGCACACTTGAAATGAACTCTGGACCTTTTATCTGCTCATTGTAATTGGGATCATGAGGGAATAACACACACCTGGCCATGGAACAGCTGAGAAGCCAATTGTCCCATTACTTTTGGTCCCTTAACAAGTGGGAGGCACATATGCAAACTGTTGTAATTCCTACACTGTTCACCTGATTTGGATGTAAATACCCTCAAATTAAAGCTGACAGTCTGCAGTTAAAGCACATCTTGTTCAATTCATTTCAAATCCATTGTGGTGGTGTATAGAGCCAAAAATGTTAGAATTGTGTCCATGTCCCAATATTTATGGACCTGACTGTATGTATGTGTATCTATTTATGTGTATATATATATATATATATATATATATATATATATACACACACACACATATTTTGTTTATTTTATATATAGATTTTGTTTATTTTATATATATATATATATATATATATATATATATATATATATATATATATATATACAAAAACACACAGGGGCGGACTGACCATTTGGAAACTCGGGTACTGCCCGAGGGCCCGGGGTCAGTAGGGGGCCCCATGAGATGCCCCTGGTACCTTTTTCATAGGCTTTTTTGAGTTTGGGCAAGGACACAGGGGCCCCATGAGTTGTCAGTCCGCCCCTGGGGTGACAGTGCCCAGTAGGCAGGAAGAGGGGGACAGTGCCCGGTAGGCAGGAAGGGGGGGACAGTACTTTGTAGGCAGGAAGGGGGGGGCAGTGCCCAGTAGGGGGCCCCATGAGATGCCCCTGGTACCTTTTTCATAGGCTTTTTTGAGTTTGGGCAAGGACACAGGGGCCCCATGATCTCCTATTGCCCGGGGGCCCCATGAGTGGTCAGTCCGCCCCTGCACACACACACACATATATATATATATATATTTAAAAAAATATATATAGATATATATATGCGTGTGTGTGTGTATATGTATATATATATGTTTGTATATATATATATATATATATAGATAGATAATAGATAGATAGATAGATAGATAGATAGATAGATAGATAGATAGATAGATAGATAATAGATAGATAGATAGATATGCAGTATATGTATAGATTTTGTTTATCTTTTTATTATTTTTCTTAGCTTCTTTTTCCCCTTTTCTTAGCGCTTTTCTATGCTGGTTATCATTCTCTTCAATATGCCTTTTTTGTTCTCCTCATTTTCTTTCACACACACACTTGTTTCACCTTCACGGCCGGTGATGTTAATATATTCTCTAGCTCTCTGTATTCCTCTCGCCTCTGTGATGAAGCCTTGATGGGTGGGGCGAAACGCGTCAGTAGGAATGGCTGGAGCTGTGGCTGAGGCCATCCTACATGTCTTGCATGTTTAACTCCGGGGTTGGCTTTGAGTGGTATCAGTTCTTTCATCCCATTGGAGTTACTGGAACTGTCTTGGGACACTTCCCCCCCCTCTCTTCTCTTGCTGGCGGGGTGTCTTTCTTCCACATCCAGCTTGCAGCTGCACCAGCAAGCTCTCTCTAATGTCAAAAATTATATTGAAAAACTTCCTCCAGAAGCTGGCAAGGCTTTTGCATGACCAAAATACGAGAAGTAAATTTCCAACTTGTCCACAGCCCCGCCAACATAAGGAGGAGGTAGAGGCAGAAAATTTGGAGAGTTGATAAGGAGTCAGATACCACCGGGAGATTATCTGTGACCAATTGAGGTTCCTCCTTAATTGCAGCGTGTACTGGGAAAGGTCTGGTAGAACCTGTAGGCTAGCAGCCTGCACAGGAACTTGGCCAACATGACAGAAGGCCTCCTCTTTGACCTGAAAGAACTGCATGTGTAGCAGGATGTCCCAAGGTGGTTTCAAAGGTAGGTAGGTGGGTTTCAGAGCATGATGCACTCTATCTATAGTGAGATCAGCAGCTGTAAGAGATGGGATCAGAGCAGGGGCAGACTGACAACTCATGGGGCCCCCGGGCAATAGGGGATCATGGGGCCCCTGTGTCCTTGCCCAAACTCAAAAAAGCCTATGAAAAAGGTACCGGGGGCATCTCATGGGGCCCCCTACTGACCCCGGGCCCTCGGGCAGTGCCCTAGTTTCCAAATGGTCAGTCCGCCCCTGGATCAGAGCATGAAAGAGGTTGAGGACATAATGAGGTAATTGTTGTGCCTTGATCAATTCCGGAATGCCCCGTATTTTCAAATTATCATGACTTATCTCCCAGATCCTCAAGTTTAGCTTTAATCTTGGAGATGTCATCCCGATGGGAGACGTTAGAGTCCACTAATAAAATAAAGCATGTGGTGACCCCACATAATGTATCCTCAATGTGACCTACTCTCCCCCCAGCTCTTGGGCTTCAGCCTTACACTGCCAGATACAGAACAGGAGGTCTCATTTCAGGGATGCATGCAGAGACAGCAGCATATCCTTCCGGATGCAATCGGATACTGGTTGCCCTGTAGTGGGGAATTCTGCAATAGGATCAGCCCACGTGGTTCATGTGGCTGCAGGTGGTCCGAGTCACTCCCCTCCATAAGCAGGACATGGTCAGTGTCCTCTGATGTTCACCTGCATGGCCGTGACTTGGTCGGACTGTGGGTAGAGAAGCCAGATGTTGTTGGGTCCCTCTCAGAGCCCATAGCAGGATCAGCATGGCTGGGCTGTGTTGGACATGCAGTCACTAGAGCACTGGTGGCCGACATTTTGTTCGAGACCTGGTCTTGAAGCTGGAAAGAAGCTGGAGATTTCCCTCATTGGGGCAGAGTCTTTCCTGCACAGAGGCATATTGCCGAGTAGAGAGGGTTACCAGGAGGCAGGAAAGCCACAGGTGGGTGTTAAAAGGTGCCTAGGGCCTCCTGTAGATCAGGCATTCTTCAACAGCAGAGCTCCAAAGTTAAGCGGCCATCATATCGAGCAATCACCACGCCCCTCATCAGTCATGTTTTCAACATCAGTGCCAACATTTCACGATTTCTGATAGGGTATGCAAACTTTTGAGCACAATTGTAAACACATAGGGTTAATTTTCAGAGGCAAGGTTTAGGCGTCTCTGCAGTCAATCTAGGGACACAGGCTATTTAAAGACAGGTCCAGTGCGATCCACCCTGCTTTATATCTGAGAGGCTTCCACGGTGGTACTCGGGGCTATCCCAAGAGAGATGACCACTGACCAGACCAATACCAAGAGGGGGAGAGTCCGTTGCAAGCGGTTCAGCTCATCCATCCCATCCCATGAGGGGGACCTCTGGTTATTGATTATATGCGTATATAAAGATACGCATCTGGTGAGTGCGTATTTTAACTATTTTATCTGAGAGGCTTCCACGGTGGTACTCGGGGATATCCCAAGAGAGACGACCACTGACCAAACCAATACCAAGAGGGGGAGAGTCCGTTGCAAGCGGTTCAGCTCATCCATCCCATCCCATGAGGGGGACCTCTGGTTATTGATTATATGCGTATATAAAGATACGCATCTGGTGAGTGAGTATTTTAACTATTTTATCTGAGAGGCTTCCACGGTGGTACTCGGGGCTATCCCAAGAGAGACGACCACTGACCAAACCAATACCAAGAGGGGGAGAGTCCATTGCAAGCGGTTCAGCTCATCCATCCCATCCCATGAGGGGGACCTCTGGTTATTGATTATATGCGTATATAAAGATACGCATCTGGTGAGTGCGTATTTTAACTATTTTATCACAGGAACGTGAAGTCACTATCATCTCCTGTAACCATCACCCATCACAGACTGTCACCATTTTTATACATTTATTTTAACATATTGTGATTTTTATTTATTCACGATCATATGTTCAGCTGGTTTATGGATTGGAAATATTCATCTGCATTTCTTTTAGCGTTGCACTTTCTTTTTTAAGGTTTAGGAGCACTGCACTTTTTTTGGTTTACAATACTCAAAGTATGTCAGGACTAACGGGGTCGAGAACGCAGCGCAGTCAAGGAGGCCGGAGTGAAAGGGAGTTCTCCGCTCTGTTAATCACACCAATTATTTTATTGATACATTCATTAACAAGAATTAATTTCGGTATGACAATTCATGCATTGTTTATTGTCGACCTCCTGCAGAGACGATGGGGAAATACCGCGATTTTGGCGGGGACCGGAGATGTATATTTCCCTGTTAATGGGTTTAAAGCAGAGAGCCCTGGACAATTAGATTGTTTATCGCTTTTTACCCAGAGATATTGTCTGCTCCGAGGAAGAACGGAGGAAGGCTCACAATAAATTTCTGTAAATGGACCTTGGTGGTTCTTATCAGCGCTCGCTTCCTGCCGCACCACAATCTGCTGCGCTGCATCATAGCAATTAAATTTAATTAGCAAGTAATTGAAGAAAACAATACAGTGTGACGAGAAGGAGCAGCGTGTGTCTTTTAATATGTATGGAAAGGCAATCTGATTTACTGGTTGTGACTACGGCTAAAACGACGGATTATTCAGATTATGCAAATACGCCATCATTAGAGCAAATATAGAAGTTGTTCCAGTTGCTGTCTCTGTCTAGAAGCCAGCTTTGCGGCAACGCTGAGATTTGACCTCCAGGCTGGACCCAGGACCAAGATCTCGTTTTAGAACTGCTCATCTCTTGGTAAACTGTATGCTCACCCCTAATCCCTTCCCCCCCCCCCCCCCCACCCATTCACAAATTTAAAACAAAGGAAAAAAATTGTAGCATCTTTTCTTCTTCACCCAAGTTCTCCATCACATGACTCTGCACAGCACTGGTGATCCACCGGTGCAGTTGGGGCCGTCTTAATGAATGGGCACACCTGGACACTGCCCTGGGGCTCCATTATGAGGGACTGGACAAGGGGGGAGCCGGGTCATGTGTTTGGTGGGGGGTGCCTCTTGTGCTGCTGCTCCTCTTTGACAGGAGTAACTGCAATGCCACTTCTGTCAGAAGGAGCAGCGGCTGGCTTCTGCTGGAGAGAGGATTCAGCTTTCTTCTTCCTCCTGCAGTGAGTGATAGAGGGCCAGCACAGAGTCTCACCTCAGTCTCAGCACAGGAAAAGGAGAGGGGAGCTGCCTTCATTGCAGGTGGGAACATGGGGACACCTGATGTATGGGGGATCCTGATATACAGGCACACCTGATGTATGAGAACACTGTGATGGGGACACCTGATATAAAGGCATCATTCTGATGGAGACACCGGATGGATGGGAACACTGTGATGGGGACACCTGATGGATGGGGACACTGTGATGGGGACACCTGATGTATGGGGGAACCTGATATACGGGCACACCTGATGTATGAGAACACTGTGATGGGGACACCTGATATAAAGGCATCATTCTGATGGAGACACCTGATAGATGGGGACATTGTGATGGGGACACCTGATGGATGGGGACACCGTGATGGGGACACCTGATGGATGGGGACACTGTGATGGGAACACCTGAAGTAAGGGGGCACTGTGATGGGGACACCTGATTGATTGGGACACTGTGATGTGGGCACCTGATGGATGGGGATACTGTGATGGGAACACCTGAGGTAAGGGGGCACTGTGATGGGGACACCTGATGGATTGGGACACTGTGATGGGAACACCTGAGGTAAGGGGGCACTGTGATGGGGGCACCTGATGGATGGGGGTACTGTGATGGGAACACCTGAGGTAAGGGGGCACTGATATGGGGACACCTGATGTATGGGGAAACCTGATGTACGGGCACACTTGATGTATGGGGACACTGTGATGGGGACACCTGATATAAGCGGATCATTCTGATGGAGACAACTGATGGATGGTGACATTGTGTAATTGAAGAAAACAATACAGTGTGATGAGAAAGGAGCAGTGTGTGTCTTTTAATATGTATGGAACGGCAATTTACTGGTTGTGACCAGGGGTGGACTGACCATTTGGAAACTCGGGCGCTGCCCGAGGGCCCGGGGTCAGTAGGGGGCCCCATGAGATGCCCCTGGTACCTTTTTCATTGGCTTTTTTGAGTTTGGGCAAGGACACAGGGGCCCCATGATCCCCTATTGCCCGGGGGCCCCATGAGTTGTCAGTCCACCCCTGGTTGTGACTATGGCTAAAACTACGGATTATTCAGATTATGCAAATACGCCATCATTAGAGCAAATATAGAAGTTGTTCCAGTTGCTGTATGGGGGAACCTGATATACGGGCACACCTGATGTATGAGAACACTGTGATGGGGACACCTGATATAAAGGCATCATTCTGATGGAGACACCTGATGGATGGGGACACTGTGATGGGGACACCTGATAGATGGGGACACTGTGATGGGAACACATGATGGATGGGGACACATGATGGATGGGGACACTGTGATAGGGACACCTGATGGATGGGGACACTGTGATGGGAACACCTGAGGTAAGGGGGCACTGTGATGAGGACACCTGATGGATTGGGACACTGTGATGGGGGCACCTGATGGATGGGGATACTGTGATGGGAACACCTGAGGTAAGGGGGCACTGTGATGGGGACACCTGATGGATTGGGACACTGTGATGGGAACACCTGAGGTAAGGGGGCACTGTGATGGGGACACCTGATGGATTGGGACACTGTGATGAGGACACCTGATGGATTGGGACACTGTGATGGGGGCACCTGATGGATGGGGATACTGTGATGGGAACACCTGAGGTAAGGGGGCACTGTGATGGGGACACCTGATGGATTGGGACACTGTGATGGGGACACCTGATGGATGGGGAAACCTGATGTATGGGCACACGTGATGTATGGGGACACTGTGATGGGGACACCTGATATAAAGGGATCATTCTGATGGAGACAACTGATGGATGTTGACATTGTGTAATTGAAGAAAACAATACAGTGTGATGAGAAAGGAGCAGCGTGTGTCTTTTAATATGTATGGAACGGCAATTTACTGGTTGTGACCAGGGGTGGACTGACCATTTGGAAACTCGGGCGCTGCCCGAGGGCCCGGGGTCAGTAGGGGGCCCCATGAGATGCCCCTGGTACCTTTTTCATTGGCTTTTTTGAGTTTGGGCAAGGACACAGGGGCCCCATGATCCCCTATTGCCCGGGGGCCCCATGAGTTGTCAGTCCACCCCTGGTTGTGACTACGGCTAAAACTACGGATTATTCCGATTATGCAAATACACCATCATTACAGCAGCTATAGAAGTTGTTCCAGTTGCTGTCTCTGTCTAGAAGTGAGCTTTGTGGCAACGCTGAACTTTGACCTCCAGGCCGGACCCACGACCAAGATCCATTTTAGAACTGCTCCTTAAAGCTCATTTCTTGGTAAACTATATGCTCACACCTAATCCCCCCCCCCCCCACCCACCCCACCCATTCACAAATTTAAAACAAAGGAAAAAAAAACTGTAGCATCTTTTCTTCTTCACCCAAGTTCACCATCACATGACTCTGCACAGCACTTTTTCCAATACTTGTGATCCACCGGTGCAGTCGTCTTAATGAATGGGCACACCTGGACACTGCTCTGGGGCCCCATGATGAGGGCCAGGATAAGGGGGGAGGCCAGGTCATGTGTTTGGTGGGGGGGGGTGCGCTGGAATTTTGGCCACTTGTGCTGCTCCTCTTTGACAGGAGTAACTGCAATGTCACTTCTGTCAGAAGGAGCAGCGTCTGGCTTCTGCTGGAGAGAGGATTCACCTTTCTCCTTCCTCCTGCAGAAGAGGGCCAGCACAGAGTCTCACCTCAGTCTCAGCACAGGAAAGGAGCTGCCTTAATTGCAGGTGGGAGCAACATTTGTGATCCGTGAGTGCAAGAGGGAAGGGGGGGGTACAACTGTGATGTAAGGGGTCACCGGGATAAGAACACCTGATGAATGTAATGTACAGCGCTGAGCGAACTGTTGGCGCTTTATAAATACTGTATAATAATAATAATAATGAATGGGGGGATCTAATGTATGGGGACACTGTGATGGAGAAACCTGATGTATGGGGACACTGTGATGGAGAAACCTGATGTATGGGGACACTGTGATGGGGACGCCTGATAGATTGGGACACTGTAATGGGGACACCTGATGTACGGGGACACTGTGATGGAGACACCTGATATAAGGGGATCATTCTGATGGAGACACCTGATGGATGGGAACACCTGATGGATGGGGACACTGTGATGGGGACACCTGATGGATGGGGACACTGTGATGGGGACGCCTGATGGATGGGGACACTGATGGGAACACCTAAGGTAAGGGGGCACTGTGATGGAGAAACCTGATGTATGGGGACGCTGTGATGGGGACGCCTGATAGATTGGGACACTGTAATGGGGACACCTGATGTACGGGCACACCTGATGTATGGGGACACTGTGATGGAGACACCTGATATAAGGGGATCATTCTGATGGAGACACCTGATGGATGGAAACACCTGATGGATGGGGACACTGTGATGGGGACAGCTGATGGATGGGGACACTGTGATGGGAACACCTGAGGTAAGGGGGCACTGTGATGGGGAGACCTCATGGATTGGGACACTGTGATGGGGACACCTGATGTACGGGGGGAACCTGATGTACGGACACACCTGATGTATGGGGACACTGTGGTGGGGACACCTGATATAAGATCATTCTGATGGAGACACCTGATGGATGGGGACACTGTGATGGGGACACCTGATATAAGGGGATTATTCTGATGGTGACACCTGATGGATGGGTATACCTGATGGATGGGGACATTGTGATGGGGACACCTGAGGTAAGGGGGCACTGTGATGGGGACACTGTGATGGGAACACCTGAGGTAAGGGGGCACTGTGATGGGTACACCTTATGGATTGGGACACTGTGATGGGGACACCTGATGTATGGGTGAACCTGATGAACGGGCACACCTGACGTATGAGGACACTGTGATGGGGACACCTGATGGATGGGAACACCTGATAGATGGGGACACCTAATGGATAAGGACACTGGGATGGGGACACCTGATGCAGGCTGGTAGGGGCCCCAGTGAATTAATTTGCCCAGGGGCCTATAATGCTATTAAGATGACACTGGGTGCAGTCCATATCCACCACCGACCAGGCTGATTTGCTACGTTTTGTGATGTCATCACTCTGTCGCAGCCTTCCTGAGCCTGTGATGTCACCTGTCATACTTTGCTTGTAGTGCTAAAATTGCTGCAATGTGATGCAAAGCATTGTGTGTGTGGCAATGGGTGCTCTTCCGAGAGGCACCATGTCCACTTGTAGGTTGGCGGTAAAAACACGGATCAGCCACCTTTGTGAAAGGAAAGCAACTAAAATATGTAAACATAACAACAAGCAATCAACAATGTGGGGTGAAAATTAAGAAATATAAATAATTATCAAACAAATACCGATCAAAAGGAAATAATGGAGGAACTGACGTTGACATTGAATCAGCTTACTGCAATGCTTCATACGGATTCAATGTCAGGTCAGGTATTATATTCTGTTCATTGTCATCTTTTTATTTGTATTTTATCATTTCAAACACACATTGTTTATTGTTTGGTGCTTTTTATATATATTGTGTTGACATTTTGTTCCATTGAGTATTGTCAGTCTTCCGTTTGCCTGCTTTGTATTATAACATAAAGTACAAATCCAGCATGGGCCCCTGATAATGGACACGGCAGGTGGCAGGGCTGGGAACTCGGTGGGAGTGTCACAGTCAGGGGTCAGGCTCAGAGAGGTTCATACTGACCAACAGGATAAGTACACAAGCAGGTCACCCTGATGGACGATTCAGGTTCACCTGAGGTGCAGAGTCTCATTACTAACCGGTATTCCCCAGAGCTCCTGATGATGGGGATGGGTTTTGCAGTATGCTAGTACCAGGTTGTGGTCCTCAGAATCCCCCCACCAGGTGATGAGCGAGCCATGGTCTGGTGGTAGATGTACCCGAGGTGCAGAGTCTCAGCACTAACCAGCATTCCCCAGAGCTCCTGCGTGGTCCTCAGAATCCCCCCACCAGGTGATGAGCGAGCCGGGGTCTGGTGGTAGATGTTCTTGAGGTGCAAAGTCCCAGCACTAACCAGTATTCCCCAGAGCTCCTGATGGTGGAGATGGGTTTTTGTAGCATGCTAGTACCAGGTCGTGGTCCTCAGAATCCCCCCACCAGGTAATGAGTGAGCCGGGGACAGGTGGTAGATGTACCCGAGGTGCAGAGTCTAAGCTCTAATTGGTATTTCCCAGAGCTCCAGATGGTGGGGATGGGTTTTTCAGCATGCTAGTACCAGGTTGTGGTCCTCAGAATCCCCCCACCAGGTGATGAGTGAGCCAGGGACTGGTGGTAGATATACCCGAGGTGCAGAGTCTAAGCTCTAATTGATATTCCCCAGAGCTCCTGATGGTGCGGTTGGGTTTTGTAGCATGCTAGTACCAGGTCGTGGTCCTCAGAATCCCCCCACCAGGTGATGAGCAAGCTGGGGTCTGGTGGTAGATGTACCCGAGGTGCGGAGTCTCATTACTAACCAGTATTCCCCAGAGCTCCTGATGGTGGAGATGGGTTTTGCAGCATGCTAGTACCAGGTCGTGGTCCTCAGAATCCCCCCACCAGGTAATGAGTGAGCCGGGGACTGGTGGTAGATGTACCCGAGGTGCAGAGTCTAAGCTCTAATTGGTATTTCTCAGAGCTCCTGGTGGTGGGGATGGGTTTTGCAGCATGCTAGTACCAGGTCGTGGCCATCAGAATCCCCCCACCAGGCGATGAGTGAGCCAGGGTCTGGTGGTAGATGTACCCAATGTGTCAAGTCCAGGGGCGGACTGACCATTTGGAAACTCGGGCACTGCCCAAGGTCCTGGGGTCAGTAGGGGTCCCCATGAGATGCCCCTGGTACCTTTTTCATAGGCTTTTTTGAGTTTGGGCAAGGACACAGGGGCCCCCATGATCTCCTATTGCCCGGGGGCCCATGAGTTTTCAGTCCGTCCCTGGTCAAGTCTCAGCACTTATACGGTATTCCCCAGAGCTCCTGATGATGGGGTTGGGTTTTGCAGCATGCTAGTACCAGGTTGTGGTCCTCAGAATCCCCCCACCAGGTGATGAGCGAGCCGTGGTCTGGTGGTAGATGAAACTGGTAGGGACCACGCAGAAGCAAGTATTGTCAGTCTTCCGTTTGCCTGCTTTGTATTATAACATAAAGTACAAATCCGGCATGGGCCCCTGATAATGGACACGGCAGGTGGCAGGGCTGGGAACTCGGTGGGAGTGTCACAGTCAGGGGTCAGGCTCAGAGAGGTTCATACTGACCAACAGGATAAGTACACAAGCAGGTCACCCTGACGGACGATTCAGGTTCACCTGAGGTGCAGAGTCTCAGCACTAACCGGTATTCCCCAGAGCTCCTGATGGTGGAGGTGGGTTTTGTAGCATGCTAGTACCAGGTTGTGGTCCTCAGAATCCCCCCACCAGGTGATGAGCGAGCCGTGGTCTGGTGGTAGATGTACCCGAGGTGTGGAGTCTCAGCACTAACCAGTATTCCCCAGAGCTCCTGCGTGGTCCTCAGAATACCCCCACCAGGTGATGAGCGAGCCGGGGTCTGGTGGTAGATGTTCTTGAGGTGTGAAGTCTCAGCACTAACCGTTATTCCCCAGAGCTCCTGATGGTGAGGATGGTTTTTGCAGCATGCGAGTACCAGGTCATGGTCCTCAGAATCCCCAAACCAGGTAATGAGCGAGCCGGGGTCTGGTGGTAGATATACCCAAGGTGTCAAGTCTCAGCACTAATCGGTATTCTCCAGAGCTCCTGATGGTGGGGATGGGTTTTGCAGCATGTGAGTACCAGGTCGTGGTCCTCAGAATCCCCCCACCAGGTGATGAGTGAGCAGGGGTCTGGTAGTAGATGTAACGGGTAGGGACCACGCACAAGCAGTCAGTAAAAAAGCCAAAGGTCAGTTATGGAAGGTTGGAGGTTGGGATAAAGTAGCAGCATAGCCGAGGAACAAGCCGAAGGTCAATCACAGATGGTTGAAAAGATAATGGGCACAGCGTATGTACAGACCTGGGTACTCAGCACAGGGATGGAGGGAACCCCTCATAATGGGCACAGCGGATGTACAGACCTGGGTACTCAGCACAGGGATGGAGGGAACCCCTCATAATGGGCACAGCGGATGTACAGACCTGGGTACTCAGCACAGGGATGGAGGGAACCCCTCATAATGGGCACAGTTGATGTACAGACCCGGGAACTCAGCACAGGGATGGTGGGAACCTTTCGTAATGGGCAGGGCGGGTGTACAGACCCGGGAACTCAGCACAGGTATGGTCTGCTCTCACTAACAGAGTCACTGAGAATTCAGAGGTTCTATCCAACCATGGAGGATTAAAGTAAATAAGAGAACAGTCACACTGTACAGAAAACATGTTTGTCTATAAAATGATCGAATTTTTCTTCCCTCATATTAGAGCCATACATACGCTATCACTAGATCGAGCTGATTCATTCACAGACATTATCTCACTATCTAGTGATCTCAGCAAAGCATCGAGGCACAACCTTTTCTCTGTAAATGTTTGTTTTCGTCACACAAAATCTTTATTTCTCATACATTCTTTTGTTATTTTCACTGTGACAGTTAAACAGATTCTAAAGGTTTATTTTTTTTTTTTTTAAAGAAAAAATAACCAACATTTCCATACTTACCTGCTGGGTGATGGTTTTGCACAGAGCAGCCCGGATCCTCCTCTTCTTGGGTCCCCCTCAGGCTCTCCTGGCCCCTCCCTCCTGTCAGGTGCCCCCACAGCAAGCAGCTTGCTATGGGGGCACCCGCTGCTCCATGTGTCCTTTCATACATGGAGCCAGATCTTTGCCCCGCTCCCTCTCTCTTTTCATTGGCTCACTGGATGTGATCAACAATGGCTCCCACTTCTGTCTCAGGCAATGAGAAGAGGGAGTTCTGGGATGGCAGAGACTGCAGTGCACATCGCTGGATCGAGAGGGGGCTTAGATGAGTCTTGGGGGGGGGGGGGGAGGGAGGGCTGGTAGGGATGTTGCACACAGATCTACACATTGAGTCAGCACTTTAAGCCCAGGTTCACACTTGTGCGGTGTGGCCCCTCCCTCCTGTCGGGTACCCCCACAGCAAGCAGCTTGCTATGGGGGCACCTGCTGCTCCATATGTCCTTTCTCTTCTCATTGCCTCACTGGCTGTGATTGACATGGCTCCTGCTTCTGTCTCAGCCAATGAGAAGAGGGAGTCCTGGGATAGCCTGAGACTCCAGTGCACATCGCTGGATCGAGAGGGGGCTTAGGTGAGTCTTGGGAGAGAGGGGGGGCTGGGAGGGATGTTGCACACAGATTTGTACCTTGAGTCACCACTTTTAGCCCGGGTTCACGCATGTGCGGTGCAGCATTTTGCATCAATGGGCCAGGCGGGAAGGCGTTAAACTACTATCTGTTCTTTGACAAAATAATCGGGGGAAAAAAGGTATTTTTAAGGTGCCAAAAGTCATACAAAAAACACATTTTAAAATGTATCAAAAGTTCTTTACTACAAAATTAATTGCTGAAAAAGGATACTTTTACAGTAATGTTAAAACCATCATAGAAAATCCATGCAACTTTAATGTGTATACAGTCACTCCAACCCTACATGTTTCGTCAACCACTGGCTTCTTCGGGAGATTTAGAGTGCTGGTTAAAAAAAAATGCCGCTGGAAACAAAAAAACAGTAATTACAGCCATATGGTGAAAATGAAAAAAAAAAACAGAAAATGAAAAAAAAAAAATATATATTTTTTTATTACATACAGAGGCGTAAAAAAAAATAGATGGAGGACATCTTACCGGGAGTGCTCAAGATCACTTAAAGGACTTCTATCAAAAATAATTCTTCTTGTTGCCCCTCTAGGATAGCACCCCAAGATATTAGCAAGACACAGGAGGGGTACCAACCCCAAATATGTAATCCTATAAATGAAGATTAACATGAAGAATACATTAAATCCCCCAAAAAACAACACTAACCGCGATGAAATGGAATTTTATTATTATTAATATACAGGATTTACAGTGGGGATCGAAAGTTTGGGCACCCCAGCTAAAAATTTGTATGAATGTGCATAAAGAAGCCAAGGAAAGATGGAAAAATCTCCAAAAGGCATCAAATTACAGATTAGACATTCTTATAATATGTCAACAAAAGTTAGATTTTATTTCCATCATTTACACTTTCAAAATAACAGAAAACAAAAAAATGGCGTCTGCAAAAGTTTGGGCACCCTGCAGAATTTATAGCATGCACTGCCCCCTTTGCCAAGCTGAGACCTGCCAGTGTCATGGATTGTTCTCAATCATCGTCTGGGAAGACCAGGTGATGTCAATCTCAAAGGTTTTAAATGCCCAGACTCATCTGACCTTGCCCCAACAATCAGCACCATGGGTTCTTCTAAGCAGTTGTCTAGAAAACTGAAACTGAAAATAGTTGACGCTCACAAAGCTGGAGAAGGCTATAAGAAGATAGCAAAGCATTTTCAGATGTCAATAACCTCTGTTCGGAATGTAATTAGGAAATGGCAGTCATCAGGAACAGTGGAAGTTAAAGCAAGATCTGGAAGACCAAGAAAAATATCAGACAGAACAGCTCGCAGGATTGTGAGAAAAACAAGTGAAAACCCACGTTTGACTGCACGATCCCTCCAGAAAGATCTGGCAGACACTGGAGTTGTGGTACACTATTCCACTATAAAGAGATACTTGTACAAATATGGTCTTCATGGAAGAGTCATCAGAAGAAAACCTCTTCTATGTCCTCACCACAAAAATCATCGTTTGAACTTTGCAAATGAACATATAGACAAGCCTGATGCATTTTGGAAACAAGTTCTGTGGACCGATGAGGTTAAAATTGAACTTTTTGGCCGGAATGAGCAAAGGTACGTTTGGAGAAGAAGGGGCACAGAATTCAATGAAAAGAACCTCTGTCCAACTGTTAAGCATGGGGTTGGATCAATCATGCTTTGGGGTTGTGTTGCAGCCAGTGGCACAGGGAACATCTCACGAGTAGAAGGAAAAATGTATTCAATAAAATATCAGCAAATTTTGGATGGTAACTTGATGCCATCTGTGAAAAAGCTGAAGTTAAAGAGAGGATGGCTTCTACAAATGAATAATGATCCTAAACACACCTCGAAATCCACGGGGGATTACATCAAGAGGCGTAAACTGAAGGTTTTGCCATGGTCTTCACAATCTCCTAACCTCAACATAATTGAAAATCTATGGATAGACCTTAAAAGAGCAGTGCGTGACAGACAGGCCAGAAATCTCAAAGAACTGGAAGACTTTTGTAAGGAAGAATGGGCAAAGATACCTCAAACAAGAATTGAAAGACTCTTGGCTGGCTACAAAAAGCGTTTACAAGCTGTGATACTTGCCAAAGGGGGCAGTACAAGATATTAACTCTGCAGGGGGCCCAAACTTTTGCAGACGCCATTTTTTTGTTTTCTGTTATTTTGAAAGTGTAAATGATGGAAATAAAATCTAACTTTTGTTGACATATTATAAGAATGTCTAATCTGTAATTTGATGCCTTTTGGAGATTTTTCCATCTTTCCTTGGCTTCTTTATGCACATTAATACAAATTTTTAGCTGGGGTGCCCAAACTTTCGATCCCCACTGTATGTAGCGCCAACAGTTTACAATATAACGGGAGACAATACAGCGACAATACAGTTCAATACAAGACGGTGAGGAGGGTCCTGATCCTGGGAGCTTACAATCTAGGAGTATGCAAGACTAAAATCCACCTCCCCAATACCTACCACTTAGCAGGGCTTTTTTTCAACGGAAAGGCTGAGGGCCGCAGTTCCGGCACCTCCAGCACCTCCAGCACTGAATGTATGTAATGGCAAGGGGTGCTGAGGTGTCCTGGAGGGTCTATTGATGCTGGCTGCTGGGGGATCTATTGCCACTTGAGGGAATCTATTTTTGCATGGTGGTCTATTGTTTCTGGGGAGGTCTGTTGTTGCTGGAGAGGGATCTATTGTTGCTGGGGAGGTCAATTGTTGCCGAAAGTGATCAATTGTTGAGGGAGGGGTCTATTGTTGTTGCTGCTGGGGATCTATTGTTGCTAGGGTTGTATCTTTCTTATGGGGGGCCCATTGTTGAAGGGGGTCCATTGTTGCTGGGGGGCTATTGTTGCTGGGGTTGTATCTTTCTTATGGGGGGCCCATTGTTGCTGGGGCAATCTATTGTTTTTTTTGGGGGGCTATTGTTGCTGGGGTGGTATCTTTCTTATGGGGGGTCCATTGTTGCTGGGGGAATCTATTGTTGTTGTGGGGGCTATTGTTGCTGGGGTTGTATCTTTCTTATGGGGGGTCCATTGTTGCTGGGGGAAACTATTGTTGTTGTGGGGGCTATTGTTGCTGGGGTTGTATCTTTCTTATGGGGGTCCATTGTTGCTGGGGTAATCTATTGTTGCTGGAGGGCTATTGTTGCTGGGGTTGTATCTTTCTTATGGAGAGCCCATTGTTGATGGGGGAATCTACTGTTGCTGGGGGGGGGGGCTATTGTTGCCAGGGTTGTATCTTTCTTACGGAGACCCATTGTTGCTGGGGGATCTATTGTTGCTGGAGGGCTATTGTTGCTGGGGTTGTATCTTTCTTGTGGGGGGTCCATTGTTGCTGGGGGAATCTATTGTTGCTGGGGGGAGCTATTGTTTCTTGGGTTGTATCTCTCTTATGGGGGTCCATTGTTGCTGGGGGGCTATTGTTGCTGGGGTTATATCTTTCTTATGGGGGGCCCATTGTTGCTGGGGGATCTATTGTTGCTGGAGGGCTATTGTTGCTGGGGTTGTATCTTTCTTGTGGGGGGCCATTGTTGCTGGGGGGAGCTATTGTTGCTGGGGTTGTATCTCTCTTATGGGGGGTCCATTGTTGCTGGGGGGCTATTGTTGCTGGGGTTATATCTTTCTTATGGGGGGTCCATTGTTGCTGGGGGAATCTATTGTTGTTGGAGAGCTATTGTTGCTGGGGTTGTATCTTTCTTATGGGGGGTACATTGTTGCTGGGGGGCTATTGTTGCTAGGGTTGTATCTTTCTTATGGGGGGTCCATTGTTGCTGGGGGAATCTATTGTTGCTGGTGGGGCTATTGTTGCTGGGGTGTAACTCTCTTATGGGGGGTCCATTGTTTCTGGGGGGCTAATGTTGCTGGTGTTGTATCTTTCTTATGGGGGTCCATTGTTGCTGGGGGAATCTGTTGTTGCTGGGGGGGACTATTGTTGCTGGGGTTGTATCTCTCTTATGGGGGGTCCATTGTTGCTGTGGTTATATCTTTCTTATGGGGGGTCCATTGTTGTTGGAGGAATCTATTGTTGCTGGGGGGCTATTGTTGCTGGGGTTGTATCTTTCTTATGGGGGCCCATTGTTGCTCGGGGGACTATTGTTGCTGGGGTTGTATCTTTCTTATGTCGGGCCCATTGTTGCTGGGGAAATCTATTGTTGCTGGGGGGGGATATTGTTGCCAGGGTTCTATTTTTCTTATGGGGGGCCCATTGTTATTGGAGGAATCTATTGTTGCTGGGGGGGACTATTGTTGCCGGAGTTGTATCTTTCTTATGGGGGGCCCATTGTTATTGGAGGAATCTATTGTTGCTTGGGGGGCTATTGTTCCTGGGGTTGTATCTTTCTTATGGGGGCCCATTGTTGCTCGAGGGACTATTGTTGCTGAGGTTGTATCTTTCTTATGTCGGGCCCGTTGTTGCTGGGGAAATCTATTGTTGCTGGGGGGGTCTGTTGTTGCCAGGGTTGTATCTTTTTTATGGGGGGGTCCATTTTAGCTGGGGGAATCTATTATTGCTGTGGGGTATTATTGCTGGCTGCAGGAGATCTAATTCACTGCTTTTCTCATTATCCTTAGCAAATTCCATACAAAATAATACTTGGCTCTGTATTCTCTAAAAGGAGCTGTAGTGAGAGGTGGGTAGGGGGTGGAACCAAGGGACAGTGCTCGGAGGTGGGTAGGGGTGGAACCAACGGACGGTGCTCGGAGGTGGGTAGGGGGTGGAACCAACGGACGGTGCTCGGAGGTGGGTAGGGGGTGGAACCAAGGGATGGTGCTCGGAGGTGGGTAGGGGGTGGAACCAAGGGACAGTGCTCGGAGGTGGGTAGGGGTGGAAGCAACGGACGGTGCTCGGATCTGGGTAGGGGGTGGAACCAAGGGATGGTGCTCGGAGGTGGGTAGGGGGTGGAACCAAGCGAAGGTGCTCGGAGGTGGGTAGGGGGTGGAACCAAGGGATGGTGCTCGGAGGTGGGTAGGGGGTGGAACCAAGGGACGGTGCTCAGAGGTGGGTAGGGGGTGGAAGAAAAGGGACGGTGCTTGGAGGTGGGTAAGGGGTGGAACCAAGGGACGGTGTTCGGAGGTGGGTAGGAGGTAGAACCAAGGGATGATGCTCGGAGGTGGGTAGTGTGTGCAACCAAGGGACGGTGCTCGGAGGTGGGTAGGGGGTGGAACCAAGGGACAGTACTCGGAGGTGGGTAGGAGGTGGAACCAAGGGATGGTGCTCAAAGATGGGTAGGAGGTGGAACCAAGGGACGGTGCTCAGAGGTGGGTAGGGGGTGGAACCAACGGACGGTGCTCGGAGGTGGGTAGGGGGTGGAACCAAGGGATGGTGCTCGGAGGTGGAACCAAGGGCCGAGGCTCGGAGGTGGGTGGAACCAAGGGATGGTGCTCGGAGGTGGGTAGGTGGTGGAACCAAGGGACGGTGCAAGGAGGTGGGTAGGGGGGCAGAAACAAGGGATGACTCAGAAGGGGGGAGTTCCTGCACCTATCCTCTGAGAATAAAAGCCCTGCCAATTAGTATAGATGAAAGGAGAATCAGAGATAAAACGTCTATCTGTTCTGGTCCACAGATGGTACCTCTTGCCTCCATTGCCACTATAGGGACTCTTATTGATCAGTGGATCTTCAGTTGGTGATACTTAGCCTTACTCACTTTCCTGTAGTGTCTTCTCCTAGGTGGGACTTCAGGACTTCAGACAGACAGGTTCTCTTTAAACTTCCAAAGTCAAAACCAGAGTTAAAAAAAAAAAAAGAAAGATATATTCAACAAATAGAGATTCAATAACAATGAATTAGGTCATCAGCGGACCAAGCAAACGGCACTGCAATTAAATCGAACAAGACTCTCTACAAGATAATCCGAGAGCGGGAAGGAGGGCTTCACGTAAGTGAAAAAGTACAAACACAACCCAACAAAATTACAGGTCAGCCGAACAATGTTACCACTTTTCTCCACAATTGGTTCAATTTAGAAGAGGACTTTGTAGTTGCGGATTCGCCTTATAATTTAAAAAAAAAGAGAGAAAAATAAAGGCCGGCTAACAATGGAAGAAGGTGTTTTTTCGTAATAATGTGCTGACCATTAGATTGAAAATTGCCTTTAAATCTGTCATAGAGAAGCAGAGGAATTGTGATGAGGCCTCTCTTCCTGACACAATATTACACACATAAACAATTCTTGATTATCCTGAAATGAAAGCAACAAAAGCAAACACTAAAAATAAATTCGCAGAGATAAATACAGTGTAAATAAATAAGTGCCATACTGGTTTCTGCTGCTTGCTTCCCTCCCCCCCCCTCCCCAACATATCCTTGTGTAAGTTTCAAGATCTCTTTTGGGTTCTTCTCATTTGCTCAGATTGGCCTCCTTCCTCTTATACATTCCATCTACAGATGTCATGTTGCTGCAAATCTTTGGATTGTTTGGAGAGCCTTCTAGCGGGTTGCGTCAATACAATGAGGCAGGGGCGGACTGACCATTTGGAAACTCGGGCACTGCCCGCGGACCTGGGGTCAGTAGGGGGCCCCATGAGATGCCCCTGGTACCTTTTTCATAGGCTTTTTTGAGTTTGAGCAAGGACACAGGGGCCCCATGATCCCCTATTGCCCGGGGGGTCAGTAGGGGGCCCCATGAGATGCCCCTGGTACCTTTTGCATAGGCTTTTTTGAGTTTGGGCAAGGACACAGGGGCCCCATGATCCCCTATTGCCCGGGGGGCCCCATGAGTTGTCAGTCCGCCCCTGCAATGAGGTTATAGTTCCAGTCCGAAGGCATCCATGGCGGTTCAGTAAATTAGGGGGAAGGCCAACCTCTAACCAGCTCTAACCTTCTAAACCCCCACAAATGCCTTTTCACTATTACAACTGGAGCGCTACACCCGAAGGAGCCCCTTTTATGTTGTCCAGCGTTTCCCCTTAATTTGTCCCGCATCCAGGTTCACTGTACTTCTTCTGCCCAATACACACATTCCTGCTTGTTGTCTTCAATGACCAGTCTAGATGTTTTGTTTTTGGAGTTTTATTGTAGAACTGGGGAAGGGGATGGGGAATTGTAGTGGGATACTCCAAAATTAGAACTAGTCACACTGAGGACATCTAGCTGATCTCTTGGTTGAGCACCGGTGAACTCTTAAGTTTCAAGATCTCTTTTGGGTTCTTCTCATTTGCTCAGATTGACCTCCTTCCCCCTATACATTCCATCTACAGATGTCATGTACCTTGCTGCAAATCTTTGGATTGTTTGTAGAACCTTCTAGCGGGTTGCGTCAATACAATGAGGTTATAGTTCCAGTCCGAAGGCATCCATGGCGGTTCAGTAAATTAGGGGGAAGGCCAACCTCTAACCTGCTCTAACCTTCTAAACCCCCATAAATTCCTTTTCACTATTACAACTGGAGCGCTACCCCTGAAGGAGCCCCTTTTATGTTGTCCAGCGTTTCCCCTTCATTTGTCCCACATCCAGGTTCACTGTACTTCTTCTGCCCAATACACACACTCCTGCTTGTTGTCTTCAATGACCAGTCTAGGAGATGTTTTGTTTTTGGAGTTTTATTGTAGAACTGGGGAAAGGGATGGGGAATTGTAGTAGGATACTCCAAAATTAGAACTTGTCACACTGAGGACATCTAGCTGATCTCTTGGTTGAGCACCGGTGAACTCTCAAGTTTTAAGATCTCTTTTGAGTTCTTCTCATTTGCTCAGATTGGCCTCCTTCCTCCTATACATTCCATCTACAGATGTCATGTACCTTGCTGCAAATTTTTGGATTGTTTGTAGAACCTTCTAGCGGGTTGCGTCAATACAATGAGGTTATAGTTCCAGTCCGAAGGCATCCATGGCGGTTCAGTAAATTAGGGGGAAGGCCAACCTCTAACCTGCTCTAACCTTCTAAACCCCCATAAATGCCTTTTCACTATTACAACTGGAGCGCTACCCCCGAAGGAGCCCCTTTTATGTTGTCCAGCGTTTCCCCTTAATTTGTCCCGCATCCCGGTTCACTGTACTTCTTCTGCCCAATACACACACACATTCCTGCTCGTTGTCTTCAATGACCAGTCTAGGAGATGTTTTGTTTTTGGAGTTTTATTGTAGAACTGGGGAAAGGGATGGGGAATTGTAGTAGGATACTCCAAAATTAGAACTAGTCACACTGAGGACATCTAGCTGATCTCTTGGTTGAGCACTGGTGAACTCTCAAGTTTTAAGATCTCTTTTGAGTTCTTCTCATTTGCTCAGATTGGCCTCCTTCCTCCTATACATTCCATCTACAGATGTCATGTACCTTGCTGCAGATCTTTGGATTGTTTGGAGAGCCTTCTAGCGGGTTGCGTCAATACAATGAGGTTATAGTTCCAGTCCGAAGGCATCCATGGCGGTTCAGTAAATTAGGGGGAAGGCCAACCTCTAACCTGCTCTAACCTTCTAAACCCCCACAAATGCCTTTTCAATATTACAACTGGAGCGCTACACCCGAAGGAGCCCCTTTTATGTTGTCCCGGGTTTCCCCTTCATTTGTCCCGCATCCAGGTTCACTGTACTTCTTCTGCCCAATACACACATTCCTGCTTGTTGTCTTCAATGACCAGTCTAGGAGATGTTTTGTTTTTGGAGTTTTATTGTAGAACTGGGGAAAGGGATGGGGAATTGTAGTAGGATACTCCAAAATTAGAACTTGTCACACTGAGGACATCTAGCTGATCTCTTGGTTGAGCACTGGTGAACTCTCAAGTTTTAAGATCTCTTTTGAGTTCTTCTCATTTGCTCAGATTGGCCTCCTTCCTCCTATACATTCCATCTACAGATGTCATGTACCTTGCTGCAAATTTTTGGATTGTTTGTAGAACCTTCTAGCGGGTTGCGTCAATACAATGAGGTTATAGTTCCAGTCCGAAGGCATCCATGGCGGTTCAGTAAATTAGGGGGAAGGCCAACCTCTAACCTGCTCTAACCTTCTAAACCCCCATAAATGCCTTTTCACTATTACAACTGGAGCGCTACCCCCGAAGGAGCCCCTTTTATGTTGTCCAGCGTTTCCCCTTCATTTGTCCCGCATCCAGGTTCACTGTACTTCTTCTGCCCAATACACACACTCCTGCTTGTTGTCTTCAATGACCAGTCTAGATGTTTTGTTTTTGGAGTTTTATTGTAGAACTGGGGAAGGGGATGGGGAATTGTAGTGGGATACTCCAAAATTAGAACTAGTCACACTGAGGACATCTAGCTGATCTCTTGGTTGAGCACCGGTGAACTCTTAAGTTTCAAGATCTCTTTTGGGTTCTTCTCATTTGCTCAGATTGACCTCCTTCCCCCTATACATTCCATCTACAGATGTCATGTACCTTGCTGCAAATCTTTGGATTGTTTGTAGAACCTTCTAGCGGGTTGCGTCAATACAATGAGGTTATAGTTCCAGTCCGAAGGCATCCATGGTGGTTCAGTAAATTAGGGGAAGGCCAACCTCTAACCTGCTCTAACCTTCTAAACCCCCATAAATGCCTTTTCACTATTACAACTGGAGCGCTACCCCCGAAGGAGCCCCTTTTATGTTGTCCAGCGTTTCCCCTTCATTTGTCCCACATCCAGGTTCACTGTACTTCTTCTGCCCAATACACACACTCCTGCTCGTTGTCTTCAATGACCAGTCTAGGAGATGTTTTGTTTTTGGAGTTTTATTGTAGAACTGGGGAAGGGGATGGGGAATTGTAGTGGGATACTCCAAAATTAGAACTAGTCACACTGAGGACATCTAGCTGATCTCTTGGTTGAGCACCGGTGAACTCTTAAGTTTCAAGATCTCTTTTGGGTTCTTCTCATTTGCTCAGATTGACCTCCTTCCCCCTATACATTCCATCTACAGATGTCATGTACCTTGCTGCAAATCTTTGGATTGTTTGTAGAACCTTCTAGCGGGTTGCGTCAATACAATGAGGTTATAGTTCCAGTCCGAAGGCATCCATGGTGGTTCAGTAAATTAGGGGGAAGGCCAACCTCTAACCTGCTCTAACCTTCTAAACCCCCATAAATGCCTTTTGACTATTACAACTGGAGTGCTACACCCAAAGGAGCCCCTTTTATGTTGCCCCGGTTTCCCCTTAATTTGTCCCGCATCTAGGTTCACTGTACTTCTTCTGCCCAATACACACACTCCTGCTCGTTGTCTTCAATGACCAGTCTAGGAGATGTTTTGTTTTTGGAGTTTTATTGTAGAACTGGGGAAAGGGATGGGGAATTGTAGTGGGATACTCCAAAATTAGAACTAGTCACACTGAGGACATCTAGCTGATCTCTTGGTTGAGCACCGGTGAACTCTTAAGTTTCAAGATCTCTTATGGGTTCTTCTCATTTGCTCAGATTGACCTCCTTCCTCCTATACATTCCATCTACAGATGTCATGTTGCTGCAAATCTTTGGATTGTTTGTAGAGCCTTCTAGCGGGTTGCGTCAATACAATGAAGTTATAGTTCCAAAAACATTCAAGAGTCCGGAGGCAACCATGGCAGTTCAGTAAGTTAGAGGGAAGGCCATCTTCTAACCTTCAAAAGCCCCACAAATGCCTTTTCACTATTACAACTGGAGCGCTACCCCCCGAAGGAGCCACTTTTCTGTTGTCCTGGGTTTCCCCTTAATTTGTCCCGCATCCCGGTTCACTGTACTTCTTCTGCCAAATACACACACACACTCATGCTCATTGTCTTTAATGACCAATCTAGGAGATGTTTTGCCAACCTAACAGCCCCCCACCCTCCCCCCAAAAAAAAAAAGTCTACTGTGCTTCAGTTATGATTGAACACAATGAGTGATCAGTACTGATTACTCATTGTGTTCATTCAGGAAAGAAATGGGCTGGCAAATGTGACATATTTTCTGGACCTTTCTCCATCATGAAGGTCCCTATTGTGTGCTTACAGCTGCCAGTGGGAAGGAGAGAAGGGAAGCCGGCAGCACTACAGGATGTGGGGTGTCAGGGAACGAGAAAATCACTGCGGCGCATGAATCTGCACATGCGTAGGATCCCGATAAGACATACACGCAGGCGGCCACTAGGACCCAGGCGCGCCTGTTGGCACTGGGCGGGCTATTTAAACCAGCTCTTGCAATGCTCACATTGCCGTATGGTCTTGTTCCTGTTGTTCCTGCTCGTTCTGTTCCTGAGATTGCCTTGTTGCCGACCTAGCCTGATCCTGATTGCTGTTGACCGTATCCTGCCCTGACCCCTGGCTCGTCTTGACTATTCTTCTGCCTGCTCCTGATTATCTGACCTCCTGCTGCTGAACCTGGCTTGTGACCCAATTACTCTTAGCCTGCTGCTCTGTACCGCTCTGCCTCCGCTGTTACCGACCCGGCCTGCCTGACTTCGCTGTCTCTACACGGTGTCACCCGTCCATCCGCTACTACCCAGGCCTGCTCTGCCTCTTCACAGCAGGCTCTTATCCGCTACGTGCCACTTGCACTCACCTCTACTGCAGCTGGGTGTACTCGGGGGCCGGGACCTGGTCTCAGCCTGCTCCAAGTCCATCCCCACCATCAGGGGCTCTGATGAATAAGCAAACTGAGGCTTAGACTCCGCGCCCTGGGGAATCCCGGTCTGTGGGTCTCTAGAGCCACCGCCAGTCGGTACCTGACAGGGGGTGCACAGGGGTGTATTTAGCACAAGGCAAACAAGGCACTTGCCTAGGACGGCATTTTTCAGGGGGGCAGCATCTCCCCTCAGAAGAAGGGATCTAAGAAGGGACACATGCGCCATGGGAACCAGGTGGGATCCAAGAGAGGCTGCGGGCAGCTTGATGGTGTATGTAGAGCCTGACTCTCACTCCCGGGGATGTCTGGAGCTTTGAAGGTGAGTGTCTCTCTATTGCCGGGGGGGGGGGTAGTGGAAGGCTCGGCTCTCCCAAGTAGGTGGCAGAGGTGTTGTTGGTCAATGTCAGGCTCTCTCCATGGGAGGAAGAGGGGGGCGTTGGTCGGTGTTTGTTGGGGCACACAATTTTTGTGTTGCCTAGGGCAGCACAAAACCTAAATACACCACTGGGGGTGCACAGGGGGGCCTGGTAGCAGGGATGGTGATGGGCGTGGCAGATGGGCAATTACCGGAACCGATCCCCTATATAGGTCTCTCTGCAGCAGCTGAAAGCCAGTGGGAGGGGAGGAGGAGAAGCCAGCTTTCAGCTGCTGCAGAGTGAGCCATACAGGGGATCGGTATATATATATATATATAGAAATTCATTGAATATGGCCAAAACTGTAGCATTTCAAATACATTGCAATATATTTGTGAAGAATATTTTTTAAATATATTTCAAGTATATTTTTCTTCCATGTGGGTACCACACTGAATTTACCTCTCTGGTAAGCAGAGAAACACAGATATACTCATCCTAACTATACACATCCTAGCACCTGACTACACAAAAAAAACACAACGCCTGGCGCATTATCTTAAGGGCACTTTATTGGTAAAAAAAATAAAATTATACTCACAAGCCTAGTAGGCTGAAAGCATATACACCCACAAGCAACAAGTACATTCGTCCGATATCCCATTCCATCAGGTGAATGGATGACAGAGCCACCAACACGTTTTGGGGAAACTGGCTCCTGAAAATGTCCAAATCATGCCACCTCAACCTCCGCAACATCTCCAGAATACGCCCCTTTTTAACCAATGATACCACAAAGCTCCTAATTCACTCCCTGGTCATCTCTCACCTCAACTACTGCAACCCCCTCCTCATTGACTTACCTTTACATAGGCTATCCACCCTCCAGTCCATCATGAATACTGCTGCCAGGCTCATCCACCTTACCAACCGTTCAGTGTCTGCTACCCCTCACTGCCAATCCCTCCACTGGCCTCCACTCGGTGTCCTCTACCCCTCTCTGCCAATCTCTCCACTGGCCTCTATTCAGTGTCCTCTACCCCTCACTGCCAATCCCTCCACTGGCTTTTATTCAGTGTACTCCACCCCTCTCTGCCAATCTCTCCACTGGCCTCTATTCAGTGTCCTCCACCCCTCTCTGCCAATCCCTCCACTGGCTTCCATTCAGTGTCCTCCACCGCTCTCTGCCAATCCCTTCACTGGCTTCCATTCAATGTCCTCCACCCCTCTCTGCCAATCCCTTCACTGGCTTCCCATCAGTGTCCTCCACCGCTCCCTGCCAATCCCGCCACTGGCTTCCATTCAGTGTCCTCCACCCCTCTCTGCCAATCACTTAAATGGCCTCCATTCAGTGTCCTCCACCCCTCTCTGCCAATCCCTCAACTGGCTTCCACTCATCCAACGCATACAATTCAAAATACTAACAAAAACTTACAAAGCCATCCACTACTCTGCCCCTGCTTCATCACCAACCTGGTCTCGAAATATCAACCAAACCGCTCTCTTCATTTCTACCTAGACCTTCTGCTCTCTAGTTCCCATATTACCTCCTCCTATGCTCGCCTTCATGACTTATCCTGAGCTTCTCCCATCCTATGGAACTCCCTATCCCAATCCGTCTGGCTATCTCCTAATCTATCCACCTTTAGACGATCCCTGAAAACCTTTCTCTTTAAAGAAGCCTATCCTGCTTCTACCTAGTAAACTGCCATTTATTTCCTCCATCAGCTCATCACCCCCACAGCTATTACCTTTTGTATCACTCAACCCCTCCTACTAGATTGTAAGCTCTCTAACGAGCCGGGCCCTCTGTTTCCTCTTGTACCAAATTGTATGGTAACTGTAATGTCTACCTTCATTTGTAAAGAACTGAGAAAACAGTTCTTTACAACAGTTCTTTACAGAGAAAACAGATATAAATCCTGTATTATAATAATAATAATAATAATAAAAAAACAAAAACCATCAAAAAGATACCCCTAAACTCTTCATTGAGCCAGAAAGAGTGACTGTTGCTTTGTGTCTGGTAGCTATAGCAGTATAGATGCCCCCACTGACCACCAGTATACCACCAGGTCACCCTGGCTGATGAGGCAGGTTCACCTGAGCACTAACCAGTCATTACCAGAGCTTCAGATGGTGGACATGGATTTTGATGTGTGTTAGTACTAGGTCACAATCCTCAAGATCATGGAGGACCAGGAGGTGAGCAAGCCAGAGTGCAGTAGCAGATGGTTGGGATCAAGCAGATGCATAGGTAGTAAACAAGCCAAAGGTTGGTAGAAAGTAATTGCAAGTTGGGATCAGGCGGAAGCATAGTCAAGGAAAAAGCCAAAGTGGTAGCGAAGATATAGACAGCAGCAGAAGTGACAACAGCAAGATATTGGCTGGAGAAAGCACAATGATAAAGCAGAAGAGTGGTCAAGAAGCAAGCCAAAAGTTGGTAAAAAGTGGTTGCAGGTTGGGATCAAGCAGAAGAGGGGTCAAGAAACAAGCCAAAAGTCGGTAAAAAGCAGTTGCAGGTTGAGATCAAGCAGAAGAGGGGTCAAGAAACAAGCCAGAAGTTGGTAAAAAGAGGTTGCAGGTTGGGATCAAGCAAAAGAGGGGTCAAGAAACAAGCCAAAGGTCATTAAAAAGTGGTTGCAGCTTGGGATCAAGTAGAAGAGGGATCAAGAAACAAGCCAAAAGTCAGTAAAAAGTGGTTGCAGCTTGGGATCAAGCAGAAGAGGGGTCAAGAAACAAGCCTAAAGTCGGTAAAAAGTGGTTGCAGGTTGGGATAAAGAAGAAGAGGGGTCAAGAAACAAGGAAAAAGTCGGGAAAAAGTGGTTGCAGGTTGGGATCAAGCAGAAGAGGGATCAAGAAACAAGCCAAAATTCAGTAAAAAGTGGTTGCAGGATGGGATAAAGCAGAAGAGGGGTCAAGAAACAAGCCAAAAATTGGTAAAAAGCGGTTGCAGGTTGGGGTCAAGCAGAAGAGTGGTCAAGAAACAAGCCAAAAGTCGGTAAAAAGTGGTTGCAGCTTGGGATCAAGAAGAAGGGTCAAGAAACAAGCCAAAAGTTGGTGAAAAGTGGTTGCAGCTTGGGATCAAGCAGAAGAGGGGTCAAGAAACAAGCCAGAAGTCGGTAAAAAGTGGTTGCAGGTTGGGATCAAGAAGAAGAGGGGTCAAGAAACAAGACAAAAGTTGGTAAAAAGCGGTTGCAGGTTGGGATCAAGCAGAAGCGCGGTCAAGGAACAAGCCAAAAGTCAGTAATGACTGGTAGCGAAGATACAAACAAAATATTATCTGGAGAGAGAATAATAATCTGGCAAACAGGAAGTTCAAAGGCACGGCTTAAATAAGAAGTTCATTAAAAGAGCAAAGAGTTCAAGGTTCACAAGAAACAAGGTACAAGGCAAGATTGTCAAAGGAATCAGGGAGGGATCTGTCCAGTATCTAAGGTGATTCAGCAAGAAGAGCTACTGCCAGACACAGCACAGGTCGTGGGCTCAGAAAAAAGTTATTTTAACATATATTTGTAAATGCATTTCAAAAATGTAGATTAAATGTATTTTTAAAGACGTAGAGTATATTTGAAAATGTATTTTTAAAAATATTGTTCATTTATTTTGTAATAAAAATTTCAACGTACAGTATATATATATATATATATATATATATATTTATTGAAATTTATTTCAAAATATATTGAATACGGCCAAAATTGTAGTATTTCAAATATAAGTCAATATATTTGGGAAGAATATTTTTGAAAATATATTTAAAATATATTTTTCTTCCATGCCGCGTATTGATGATGCTATTTCAAATTAGTGAATGGTAGTTTTTATTTGACCAATCACAAATTTGAAACATTATCAGAACATCCTTTTACTACCACTATGTACTACACAGCTGCCCGTCCTTGTCGATGACTTTAATGCCCATTACAATACTAATAAAAACTTTTTTGAATTAAATTTAAACAAAATGTCCTTTGAGGCCAATCTTCCTTTTTTTTGCTCTCCCTCCGCCACTGCCTATAAGTTTCTGGAAGGGCGATACATTAGCGGATTTCAAACGAGTCTCTCCACCCGGCGATTCCACACTGAAAGGTTGTAAAGCTCAGACACCACGAGCCTCGGATCTAATTGGTGGCGAAGTTCTTTACGATCGCTCTGATGAAACCCTCTTATGGCAATGACGGCTGTTTTGCAGACCATATCAGACGGCGGAAGACAAGAGTAATAAAGGCGCTTTCTTTTTTCTTAATTAATCCAAATTATTTTCCTTCTGGTCAGTCACGGTTAAGTCATAAAGAAGGAGGTAATTTAAATTAAAATGATAAAATGGGAGAGATAGAGCTGAGGCATTGTAAATCAGACTAGACCCTTAAGAAAAGTATTTTTTTATTTTTTTTTTAATCACAGCCGATTTAATTACTGTGTACAAGAGATTCTATCTCAGACAGAGCCTAATGTTCGCAGCTATAACGACACACATTTAGTCAAAGTCTATTCTTTTTATATTTACATTTTTTTACAGTGTAGCACCCTTCTACTTGGGCTGGTGGGATGTTGGGTAAATGTAGTTCTTTATGGCTCCTCTGTAATCATCAGAGCAGTGGTTATGAGTTCTCATGGCTGTTCTAGATTTCATGGGCGACAGGTTTGTTTGCTCTTACCTGCCTTCGAGAAAGTTCTGGAACATAGGCAGATGGGCAGCACGAATATTTACGGTGCTGGAGCCAATCCCTGGTAAGGTGCACTCAGAAGGTAGCTGAGGAGTGCATAAATAGTCTGAGCTTTAGAAGAAAAATGACTTCCTGTACAAGAGATTCCATCTGTTTGAAGGGGGGGGAGGGCTTGGTCTAACCCCTATCTCCAGCCGTTCTTCTGTTTCAAAAGGCTGTTCATCAAAGTTCTGACTGTGGCAGAGTCAGGGGGGCCAATATCTGAGAAGGTAGCAGTCACCCTGAGACTTTGCCGAAGGATCACGTCCACATAGTTGCACTGGAAGGCACCTAGAGATAGCCAAATGGGCACAGCTGATCTCTTGGCCTCATGAGTACTGCTTTGCTCCAAGATCCAGGTGTTGGTGAAATATTAGGATTGCTAGGCCTCGTAGTTCCTCTCCTGAGAGGTACAAACCAACCCCCTTTAGTTTTGTGGAAAGACTTTCTCCTGCTGTTTCAAATGGCTGTTCATCAAGGTCCTGGCTGTGGCAGAGTCAGGGGGGCCAATATCTAAGAAAGTATCAGTCACCCTGAGACTTTGCCGAAGGATCACGTCCACATAGTTGCACTCGAAGGCACCTTGAGATAGCCAAATGGGCACAGCTGATCTCCTGGCCTCATGAGTACTGCTTTGCTCCAAGATCCAGGTGTTGGTGCAGTATTAGGATTGCTAGACCTCGTAGTTCCTCTCTTGAGAGGTACAAACCGACCCCCTTTAGTTTTGTGGAAAGACTTTCTCCTGAGAGGTACATACATTAGTCTCCTCTAGCTGCTTGTGGGAGGACTGTCCTTTAAAGCTGGGTCAAGTAGTTCCCCTCCTGAGGTGTACCATACCTCTGGCCCCTATCAAATCTATCATTGCTTTCTGGGCTGAGCAGAAGAACTGTTCCTAAAGTCTACAACATAGAGACGAGTGTCCTCCTGTTTCCAGTAGTGGTTCTTTTTGTACTATTCTACCCTACACCCCATACAAGTTATTCAACAATGAAACAAAAAAAAGACACTGAAGCACAGTTCCTGACCTTTGTTCTAAATGTGAGAATCTCCTGTCTAGGTGATAAATATTTGGAAGGATGCCCCATCTCCTATCAACCATCAGAGCCTACATCTGAGAAGGTATCAGTCACCCTGATACTTTGCTGAAGGATCACATCCACATAGTTGCACTCAAAGGCACATGGAGATAACCAAATGAGCACAGCTGATCCCTTGACCTCATGAGTACTGCTTTGCTCCAAGATCCAGGTGATGGTGCACTATTAGGATTGCTAAGCCTTGTAGTTCCTCTCCTGAGAGGTACATATTGGCCCCCTTTAGTTTTGTGGAAAGACTTTCTCCTGCTGTTTTAAATGGCTGTTCATTAAGGTCCTGGCTATGGCAGAGCCGGGGGCCAAACATCTGAGAAGGTATCAGTCACCCTGAGACTTTGCCTAAGGAGCCTGTCCACATAGTTGTACTGGAAGGCACCTGGAGATAGCCAAATGGGCACAGCTGATCCTTTGGCCTCATGAGTACTGCTTTGCTTTAAGATCCAGGTGATGGTGAACTATTAGGATTGCTAGGCCACGTAGTTCCTCTCCTGAGAGGTACATTCTGAACCCCTTTAGTTTGTGGAAAGACTTTCTCCTTCTGTTTCAAATGGCTGTTCATCAAGACCCTGGCTGTGGCAGAGCCAGGGGGCCTACATCTGAGAAGGTATCAGTCACAATGAGACTTTGCCGAAGGATCACGTCCTAAAGTCTACAACATAGAGACGAGTGTCCTGTTTTCAGTAGTGGTTCTATTTGTCCCATTCTACCCTACACCCCATACAAATTATTCAACAATAAAACCAAAAAAGACACTGGAGCACAGGTCCTGACCTTTGTTCAAAACGTAAGAATCTCCTGTCTAGGGGATAAATATTTAGAAGGATTCCCCATCTCCTGTCAAACAGCAGAGCTGGGGGGCCTACATCTGAGAAGGTATTAGTCACCCTGATACTTTTCCTAAGGATCACGTCCACATAGTTGCACTGGAAGGCACCTTGAGATAGCCAAATGGGCACAGCTGATCTCCTGGCCTCATGAGTACTGCTTTGCTCCAAGATCCAGGTGTTGGTGCAATATTAGGATTGCTAGACCTCGTAGTTCCTCTCCTGAGAGGTACAAACCGACCCCCTTTAGTTTTGTGGAAAGACTTTCTCCTGAGAGGTACATACATTAGTCTCCTCTAGTTGCTTGTAGGAGGACTGTCCTTTAAAGCTGGGTCAAGTAGTTCCCCTCCTGAGGTGTAACATACCTCTGGCCCCTATCAAAGCTATTATTGCTTTTTGGGCTGAGCAGAAGAACTGTTCCTAAAGTCTACAACATAGAGATGAGTGTCCCCCTGTTTCCATTAGTGGATCTGTTTGTCCCATTCTAACCTACACCCCATACCAGTTATTCAACAATAAAACCACAAAAAAGACACTGGAGCACAGGTCCTGACCTTTGTTCTAAATGGGAGAATCTCCTGTCTAGGGGATAAAAATTTAGAAGGATGCCCCATCTCCTGTCAAACAGCAGAGCCGGGGGGCCTACATCTGAGAAGGTATTAGTCACCCTGATACTTTGCCTAAGGATCACATCCACATAGTTGCACTGGAAGGCACCTTGAGATAGCCAAATGGGCACAGCTGATCCCATGACCTCAGGAATTCTGCTTTGCTTCAAGATCCAGGTGACAGTGCAATATTAGGTTTGCTAGGCCTCGTAGTTCCTCTCCTGAGAGGTACATATTGGCCCCCTTTAGTTTTGTGGAAAGACTTTCTCCTGCTGTTTTAAATGGCTGTTCATTAAGGTCCTGGCTATGGCAGAGCTGGGGGCCAAACATCTGAGAAGGTATCAGTCACCCTGAGACTTTGCCTAAGGAGCCTGTCCACATAGTTGTACTGGAAGGCACCTGGAGATAGCCAAATGGGCACAGCTGATCCTTTGGCCTCATGAGTACTGCTTTGCTTTAAGATCCAGGTGATGGTGAACTATTAGGATTGCTAGGCCACATAGTTCCTCTCCTGAGAGGTACATTCTGACCCCCTTTAGTTTTGTGGAAAGACTTTCTCCTGCTGTTTCAAACGGCTGTTCATCAAGACCCTGGCTGTGGCAGAGCCAGGGGGCCTACATCTGAGAAGGTATCAGTCACAATGAGACTTTGCCTAAGGAGCCTGTCCACATAGTTGTACTGGAAGGCACCTGGAGATAGCCAAATGGGCACAGCTGATCCTTTGGCCTCATGAGTACTGCTTTGCTTTAAGATCCAGGTGATGGTGAACTATTAGGATTGCTAGGCCACATAGTTCCTCTCCTGAGAGGTACATTCTGACCCCCTTTAGTTTTGTGGAAAGACTTTCTCCTGCTGTTTCAAACGGCTGTTCATCAAGACCCTGGCTGTAGCAGAGCCAGGGGGCCTACATCTGAGAAGGTATCAGTCACAATGAGACTTTGCCGAAGGATCACGTCCTAAAGTCTACAACATAGAGACGAGTGTCCTCCTGTTTCCAGTAGTGGTTCTATTTGTCCCATTCTACCCTACACCCCATACAAATTATTCAACAATAAAACCAAAAAAGACACTGGAGCACAGGTCCTGACCTTTGTTCAAAACGTAAGAATCTCCTGTCTAGGGGATAAATATTTAGAAGGATTCCCCATCTCCTGTCAAACAGCAGAGCTGGGGGGCCTACATCTGAGAAGGTATTAGTCACCCTGATACTTTGCCTAAGGATCACGTCCACATAGTTGCACTGGAAGGCACCTTGAGATAGCCAAATGGGCACAGCTGATCCCATGACCTCAGGAATTCTGCTTTGCTTCAAGATCCAGGTGACAGTGCAATATTAGGTTTGCTAGGCCTCGTAGTTCCTCTCCTGAGAGGTACATACCGGCCTCCTTTAGTTTTGTGGAAAGACTTTCTCTGGCTGTTTCAAATGGCTGTTCATCAAGGTCCTGGCTGTGGCAGAGCCATGGGGGCCTACATCTGAGAAGGTATTAGTCACCCTGATACTTTACCTAAGGATCACGTCCACGTAGTTGCACTGGAAGGCACCTTGAGATAGCCAAATGGGCACAGCTGATCTCCTGGCCTCATGAGTACTGCTTTGCTCCAAGATCCAGGTGTTGGTGCAATATTAGGATTGCTAGACCTTGTAGTTCCTCTCCTGAGAGTTACAAACCGACCCCTTTTAGTTTTGTGGAAAGACTTTCTCCTGAGAGGTAAATACATTAGTCTCCTCTAGTTGCTTGTAGGAGGACTGTCCTTTAAAGCTGGGTCAAGTAGTTCCGCTCCTGAGGTGTACCATACCTCTAGCCCCTATCAAAGCTATCATTGCTTTCTGGGCTGAGCAGAAAAACTGTTCCTAAAGTCTACAACATAAAGACCAGTGTCCTCCTGTTTCCATTAGTGCTTCTACTGGTTCCATTCTACCCTACACCCCATACAAGTTATTCAACAATAAAACCAAAAAAGACACTGGTGCACAGGTCCTGACCTTTGCTCGAATTGTGAGAATCTCCTGTCTAGGGGATAAATATTTAGAAGGATTCCCCATCTCCTGTCAAACAAAAGAGCTGGGGGGCCAACATCTGAGAAGGTATTAGTCACCCTGATACTTTGCCTAAGGATCACGTCCATATAGTTGTACTGGAAGGCATCTGGACATAGCCAAATGTTCACAGCTGATCCCCTGGCTTCATGAGTACTGCTTTGCTTCAAGATCCAGGTGATAGTGCACTATTAGGTTTGATAGGCCTCGTAGTTCCTCTCCTGAGAGGTACAAACCAACCCCCCTAGTGGTTCTATTTGTCCTATTCTACCCTACACCCCATGCAAGTTATTTAACAATATAACTAGAGATGAGCGAATCGAACATGACGAAGTGGAATTCGTTCCGAAGATTTGGAAAAATTCTATTCGCGACGAATCCGAAGATTAGCAAACTTCGGATGCACGAATCGAATTTTCCCAAAAATGGCGGCGACATGTGTGGCGACAGGAGAAAATGGACAGAGAAGATGGGGCGGGGATCTCTGGGAAGGCGCGCAAACAAAGCGCGCTGACCCATAATGCATTCATGAGTCATGAATCATGACATGTGATCGCATTAGCCAATCAGCAACCAGCCAGCACTGTGTAATGGTGGAGCTATAAATCGCAGCCATCTTAGAATTCTCCATTAGCCTCCGGTCATTCAAGCGAGACAGACCTGTGTGTATTAAGGGACAGAGTTAGGGCCACAGAGACTTTAGGGCCACAGAATTGTTACTCAGGGACACAGAATTGTTACTCAGGGACACAGAATTGTTACTCAGGGACACAGAATCGTTACTCAGGGACGCAGAATTGTTACTCGGGGACGCAGAATCGTTACTCAGGGACACAGAATCGTTACTCGGGGACACAGAATCGTTACTCGGGGACACAGAATCGTTACTCGGGGACACAGAATCGTTACTCGGGGACACAGAATCGTTACTCAGGGACACAGAATCGTTACTCAGGGACACAGAATCGTTACTCAGGGACACAGAATCGTCACTCAGGGACACAGAATCGTTACTCAGGGACACAGAATTGTTACTCAGGGACACAGAATCGTTACTCAGGGACACAGAATCGTTACTTAGGGCCACAGCTATCAAAGAATCGAAAATTTAAAGTGACATACACCCTTTTTTTTTGGTGGCTGTCGTGCACAGTTGGTGCTGCAGTTTGCCGATTGTGCAAAATAAACTGACTTTCTGCTTCACAACCACTATTGTACGTTCAAAGAGTTAAATCCATTTACACGCCGGCTGGCGGTAATATTTTTGGGTGATTAGTGCATTCCAGTGACACAAACGTACAGTTTCCAGCCAACGGCAAGCTGCAATTGACCGATTGTGTACAATAAACTGACTTTCTGCTTCACAACCACTATTGTACGTTCAAAGAGTTAGAACCATTTACACGCCGGGTGGCGGTAATATTTTTTGGGTGATTAGTGCATTCCAGTGACATAAACGTACTGTTTCCAGCCAACGGCAAGCTGCAATTGACTGATTGTGTACAATAAACTGACTTTCGGTCGGTGGGTACGTCAGACACAACCGTTAGTTGGCATGGCCCGGGAGCAAGCCCACTGAAATCACGTGTCCTCGACCTGCCCCTGTCCTTTGGTGTTCCCTCACCAAGCGAAGTATCGCATGCTGTGGGCTCAGCCCCACTGTAAAGTGAGGAAGAGCTAACAGAGAGCGGTCAGGAACGGGGGGAGACATCCGCCTCTTCAGCAGCCAGGCGAAGAAGTACTGGCGAGGAGAGTGGCCCGGTAGCCGGTCTAGAGACAGGTCTGTCTCCTGACCCACACGCAGCCGAGGGGGCTAGTAGTGACGCGGAGACCCTAATTGATGATGATGAGGCTGATCGCACTTGGCAGCCTCGTCGTCATCAGGCTATTGCTTCCGCATCATCAGGAGAAGAGGGTGCCAGCTTGCCAGCGAGCAAAACAGTCGGTGGGTTGCCCAGGAGGCAGCAGGGTCGCAGCAGTGTCAGTGGAGCCAAACGGCCACGGAGTAGAGCACCAGCTCCACTGCAGCCTACCACCACGGCCAGTAGTGGTGCCGGTGTGCACGGAGGAAGTAGCAGTCAGCCAGTGAGGAGTAGCGGGGGCAAAGTTTCCTACTCGGCGGTGTGGCAATTTTTCGTCAAGCCGCCCGAGGAAGTAAACGTAGCCGTATGTCGACTATGTGGCCAGAAAGTCAAGCGTGGCCAGGGGGCCAATGTTGGGACTACAGCGTTGCATCAGCATATGCAGCGTCGCCATTCGGTGGCCTGGGAAAACCGTGATAAAGATACGGCGGTTCTGCCTGCCCCAGCCCCCGCTCCATCACCCGCTCCGTTACTTGCTCCATCACCCGACATCAATCGCCCTCTATCAGCCAGTCAAGGCTCCAACACCTCTGCTGAGGGGAGTTGTCGCTCGTTGGCATCTTCCGCTCGTTCAGATGCTCCTTCTCCTGCTACTCCTCTTCACGGATTCCGTCAGCAGTCTTTCTTGGAATCCGTTTCCAAGAGACAACAGTTTGCGAGCACGCACCCGACGGTGCAAAAGCTGAACGTCCTCCTGTCCAAGTTGCTGGTGCTGCAGTCCCTCCCTTTCCAAGTGGTGGACTCAGCACCTTTCCGAGAAATGTTGGCTTGTGCCGAGCCGCGGTGGAGAGTGCCAAGCCGGCATTCCTTCGCCAAAAAGGCAGTGCCAGCCCTGCATTCACATGTAGAAGAGATGGTGGGCCAGTCTTTGAGCATGTCGGTCTCTGCCAAAGTGCACGGCAGCGCCGATGTGTGGAGCTGTAACTACGGTCAGGGACAGTACATGTCATTTACGGCCCACTGGGTGAACGTGGTGCCGTCACAGCCGCACCAGCAACTTGGACAGGTCACGCCGCTTTTGCCTCCACGTTTGCACGTCCTTGGTCCACAAAAGATGTCCGCCTCTACCACCTCTTCTTCCGCCGTGTCCTCAGCCGCCACCCCCGTGCCAAGTCCCATTACCCGACCGGCATATCACATGTGCAGGGCGCAACGGTGTCACGCTGTGCTGCACCTGGTATGCCTTGGCGAACGTAGTCACACAGGGGAGGAACTTCTGAGTGTAATGAACAGAGAAATCGACAGATGGCTGTCTCCGCGCAAACTCAAAATCAGAACCATGTTGACCGACAACGGAAAGAACATGGTGTCTGCTCTGCGTCAAGGAAGGTTGTGCCATGCGCCATGCATGGCTCACGTGTTCAATCTGGTTGTCAAGCGGTTCCTAAAATCCACCATCCCACTGCAAGACATCCTTAAAATGTCACGTAAACTTTGCATGCATTTCAGCCATTCCTACACCGCAAAGCACACCCTCCTTGAGCTGCAGCGGCAGAACGGAATTCCACAGCATCGCCTGATCTGCGACGTTGCAACAAGGTGGAATTCAACCCTACATATGTTAGACCGCCTTTACGAACAGCGAAAGGCCATCACCGATTTCCTGATGTTACAAGCGGATAAAGGTACTCCCCTGTGTAACTTCGATGTCAGCCATTGGCAGCTCATGCGTGACACCTGCCGCTTGCTCAGGCCCTTTGAGGAGGCCACGCTATTCGTGAGTCGGCAGGACTATGGGATGAACGACGTCATTCCTCTGTTGCACGTCCTGGAACAAATGCTGTTAACAATGGCTGGTCAGGGTGCGGTAGACGTGGCGCACAGATCTCAACGCCACATGACTCCTGTGGGGGCAGGACAGGAAGAAGAGGAGGAGGTAGAGGAGGACATTTGTGCTCAGGAATTATTGAGTGAAATGGGTGGTTTTTCCACTCAGCGGACAGGAGTGGAGGAGCAGGAGCATCTGGTAGAGGAGGAGGAGGAGACAGAGGACCCAGACGCACCGTGGCAGTATGCTGTGGAGATGGAGGCAGGGAGTCCCTCGCATTCCTTGGCACAAATGGCCCATAGCATGCTCGGTTGCTTGCGTAGCGACAGCCGAATAATAACCATCAGACAGAGGGATGACTTTTGGCTGTCCACCTTGTTGGACCCTCGCTACCGTTCAAAAATGGTGGCCTTTTTCACACCTGCTGAGAGGGAGGCCAAAATAAAGTACTATAAAAACCACCTATGTAGTCAGTTGGTCTCTGCCTTTGTGCGCCAACGTCCATCCTCAGACACTGTGGGCCCTGTGCGCTCGCGGGAATTGCTTTGTATATCTGTCGCCTTAGGGGCCGCTGTCTGGCGACATAATTTTTTGTCACTGTGTAGACATCTATTTATAGGCCGATGTTTGGCCACAAAAATATATTTAGTAATAACCTAGCCGTTCAGGCCGCTCCCTGAACACCTCGGGAATTGCTTTGTATATCTGTCGCCTTAGAGGCCGCTGTCTGAACAGCTCATGAATTGCTTTCTATATGTGTCGCCTTTGAGGCCGCTGGCTGGACAGCTGATGAATTGATTTGTATATATGTACTTATTGTCCGCTGTCCGGACAGCTCATGAATTACTTTTTGTATATAGCCTTCCAAACCACTCTCAGAATAAGTCATGATATTCATGCTGTGTATAGCCTTATAGGCCGCTGTCTTTACAACTTTATAATTCCATGCAGTATATAGCCCTATCGGCCACTTTCTGGCATCCAGTTGCTGTAGCCCCCATCACCACACTGTGCCACGGGCCCCTGTACCGCCTTCTCATACTGCTGCCAGATCCATCCTCTGCCATGTGCGTCTTTGTCGTCTGCTCACGCTGCTGGGTTCCAGTTTTAAACCTAGGCCTGTGTATGGCTTCCGAATACTGCTGCCTCCACCGCCACCCTGCGCCATGTGCCTCTGTCGTCTGCTCACGCTGCTGACGGCTTCCGCTTTTTAAACTAGTCCTGTGTATGTCTTCCGAATACTGCTGCCTCCACCGCCACCCTGCGCCATGTGCCACTTTCGGGTCTCCTCACACTGCTGCCAGGTCCATACTGATTCATGGCCCCCTGTACCGGCTCCTCATGAACGTGGTTCAGCGGGTTTGCATCACTTAACGGCAAATCGTTGACAAATGCTGGGACGTTCAGTGTTGTGCGCATTAAGCCGGACACCAAAGGGCAGCACAGACCTGTTATTACTCGCTCAAGCATGGCTGAACAAAACCAGTCTCTACCACAAATTGGACCCAGACCTGCCCAGGGTCTCGTAACTAGATTGCACGGAGGAGTAGAGTCCGTTATCGGAATTAAATAGACAAAACGCCACACCAAAAAGAGTGGCCATTTCCAACACTTATTCCAGAAAGAGGAACAACCCGTTTCATATACGGCCCGTAGACGTTTCACGTCTGCCACATTCAGTCGATTTAAGACGCAAGCTCCACTTCCTGTGGTCTCTGACCGTCGATATACCTTTAAGTGTCAGCTTTGAAGCTATATTCCCTCCGGAGCACTGACACTGGTGCCCTTCCGTCAACATGCCTTTAAGTTTCAGTTTTCAACCATATTCCCCACAGAAGCCAAACTCTTGGGTATCCCAGAAGATGCTCAGCGGGTCAGGGCAATAAAGCTCCCGGTTCGCAGGTTGTTCCGTCTTATGGATGGAAGTACAACGGTATATGATCTTCTTCGCACCCACGGCATCACCTCATAGAATCTCTGCATTGCATCTGCAATCACAACGCTGACTTCCCGGATCGCCACTCAGCCATTGGACTCTTGATAGTCGTCTCCCCACACTGCTGCTGGGGGGACTTTTTAACCTAGGCCTGTGTATGGCCTTCAATTGAAGCTGCTTCCGCTCCGCCACTCTGCCATTGGACTCTTGATAGTCGTCTCCCCACGCTGCTGCTGGGGGGACTTTTTAACATAGGCCTCTGTATGGCCTTCAATTTAAGCTGCTTACGCTTCGCCACTCTGCCATGGGCCCCTGTACCGCCTCCTCTTGCTGCTGCCAGGTCCAGAGTGTGTCATGGGTCCCTGTACGGCCTCCCATTGCTGCTGACTTCATCACCAGACTCTGCCATGTGCCACTTTCAGGTCTCCTTACACTGTTGGTGGGTTCCATTTTGTGATAGGGTGCTGTATGGCCTTCCATTGCTGCTGCCTCCACCGCCACCCTGCGCCATGTGCCTCTGTCGTCTGCTCACGCTGCTGACGGCTTCCGCTTTTTAACCTAGGCCTGTGTTTGGCTTCCGAATACTGCTGCATCCACCGCCACCCTGCGCCATGTGCCTCTGTCGTCTGCTCACGCTGCTGCCAGGTCCATACTGATTCATGGCCCCCTGTACCGGCTCCTCATGAACGTGGTTCAGCGGGTTTGCATCACTTAACGGCAAATCGTTGACAAACGCTGGGACGTTCAGTGTTGTGCGCATTAAGCCAGACACCAAAGGGCAGCACAGACCTGTTATTACTCGCTCAAGCATGGCTGAACAAAACCAGTCTCTACCACAAATTGGACCCAGACCTGCCCAGGGTCTCGTAAGTAGATTGCACGGAGGAGTAGAGTTCGTTATTGGAATTAACTGTGAGGGACTTTTAAACCTAGGCCTGTATATGGCCTTCAATTGAAGCTGCTTCTGCTCCGCCACTCTGCCATTGGACTCTTGATAGTCGTCTCCCCACGCTGCTGCTGGGGGGACTTTTTAACATAGGCCTCTGTATGGCCTTCAATTTTAGCTGCTTATGCTCCGCCACTCTGCCATGGGCCCCTGTACCGCCTCCTCATGCTGCTGCCAGGCCCGTAATCTGCCATGGGCCCCTGTACCGCCTCCTCATGCTGCTGCCAGGTCCAGAGTGTGTCATGGGTCCCTGTACGGCCTCCCATTGCTTCTGTCTCCATCGCCACACTCTGCCATGTGCCACTTTCAGGTCTCCTCACACTGCTGGTGGGTTCCATTTTGTCATAGGGTGCTGTATGGCCTCCCATTGCTGCTGCCTCCACCGCCACACTGTGGCTCCACACTCTGGTTTTGGCCCCGTGACTGCCCAAATGAGTGAAGTGTGCGGTGATTCTAAGATCGACGGCACTCATCTGCATGTCATACTGACTGACAGTATTATTTCTCTTCCCCAGCAGACTCCAAGGGCATTTAAATTAAAGGTACAGTGTTCTGCACTAATATAAAGGCTCTCTGAAGCCTAGAAACACCCTTTTTATAAGTTAAATTCGCAGCGAATATATTCGGCACGAAGCGAATTTAATCGGCGAATTCGGCGAATCAGCCGAACCGAATTTTTGAATAATTCGCTCATCTCTAAATATAACCAAAAAAGGACACTGATGCACAGATCCTGACCTTTGCTCGAATTGCGAGTATCTCCTGTCTAGGGGATAAATATTTAGAAGGAGGCCCCATCTTCTGTCAAACATTTGTTACAATCAAGGCAGTACAGAAGTAATATGCTTCCTTGTTGAGATAAAGACGCAGTTAGTTCAACATAACGATATAACTGCATTGTTTAATCAATAAGGACCACTAAACCCATTTACTTCATAATGGTTCCCTGTAGACTTAATTTTAAATGTTCGCCCACTCACAATGAAATGATCGGTCTAACAATGGAATGTTCGGTGTATTGTAACACTGAGAGACAGAATAGCAACAACAAATTCAGCAGAAATGCGTCTAACAAATGATGACTGATCTGCATGTTCATGAGGGAAATAAGTATTTGATCCCCTATCATTCAGCAGGATTTCTGGCTCCCAGGTGTCTTTCATACAGGTAACAAGCTGAGATTAGAAGCAGTCTCTTAAAGGGAGTGCTGCTAATCTCATTGTGTTACCTGTATAAAAGACACCTGTCCACAGGAGCAATCAAACCATCAGATTCCAAAGTCTCTACCATGGCAAAGACCAAAGAGCTGTCCAAGGATGTCAGGGACAAGATGGTAGACCTACACAAGGCTGGACTGGGCTACCAAACTATGGCCAAGCAGCTTGGTGAGAAGGTGACAACAGTTGGTGCAATCATTCACAAATGGAAGAAACACAAAACAAGTGTCAGTCTCCCTAGGTCTGGTGCACCATGCAAGATCTCACCTCGTGGAGTGTCAATGATCATGAGAACAGTGAGGAATCATCCCAGAACTACACGTGAGGGTCTTGTCAATGATCTCCAGGCAGCTGGGACCGCAGTCACCAAGAAAACAATTGGTAACACACTACGCCGACAAGGACTGAAATCCTGCAGTGCCCGCAAGGTCCCTCTGCTCAAGAAAGCCCATGTCCAGGCCCGTCTGAAGACTGCCACTGAACATCTGAATGATGCAGAGGAGGACTGGTGGAAAGTGTTGTGGTCAGAGGAGACCAAAATCCAGCTCTTTGGCATCAACTCAACTCGCCGTGTTTGGAGGAGGAGGAATGCTGCCTATGACCTCAAGAACACCATCCCAACTGTGAAACATGGTGGCGGAAACATTCTGCTTTGGGGGTGTTTTTCTGCTAAGGGGACAGGACAACTGCACCACATCAAAGGGACGATGGACGGGGCAATGTACCATCAAATCTTGGGTGAGAACCTTGAAAATGGGTCGTGGATGGGTGTTCCAGCATGACAATGACCCAAAACACACGGCCAAGGCAACAAAGGAGTGGCTCCACAAGAAGCACATTAAGGTCCTGGAGTGGCCTAGCCAGTCTCCAGACCTTAATCCAATTGAAAATCGGTGGAGGAGCTGAAAGTTCGAGTTGCCAAACGTCAGCCACCAAACCTTAATGACTTGGAGAGGATCTGCCAAGAGGAGTGGGCCAAAATCCTTCCTGAGATGTGTGCAAACCTGGGGGCCAACTCCAGGAAACGTCTGACCTCTGTGATTGCCAACAAGGGATTGGCCACCAAATACTAAGTCATGTTTTGTGAAGGGGATCAAATCCTTCTTTCCCTCATGAACATGCAGATCAGTCATCATTTGTTAGACGCATTTCTGCTGAATTTGTTGTTGTATTCTGTCTCTCAGTGTTACACCGAACATTCCATTGTTAGACCGATCATTTCTTTGTGAGGGGCAAACATTCAAAATCAGCAGGGGAGCAAATACACATTTCCTTCACTGTATAACCAGATACTAACATTGATAGGTAAAGTTGATCCAGGGAATATCTGATTGCCTCTCGGGGGATCAGGAAGGAGTTTTTTTCCCTGCAGGAGCAAATTGGATTGTGCTTTGCTGGAGTTTTTTCCTCCCTCTGGATCAGCTATGGGTGTAGGATTATAACCTTTTTTTTTTTTTATTGAATTGGATGGATTTTTGTCTTTTTTCAGCCAGACTATGTAACAAGCAGGAGAGACAGGGCCAGTTTAGTCTTCAAATAAACGTTAGAAGGAATTATTTGAGAGACAACAGCTGAAAATAGTGTACAGTGGCTGGACAGTATGTAAGCTGCTTGAAAGCTCACAAAAGGAGGGAGATACGAGGTAGGTTCTGTCTTGAAATGAACATTTCAGAGTATTATTTGAGAAACAATATCTAAAAATAATGTTCAGCGGTTGGACAGCAGGCAAGCAGCTTGGCTAGGCTGTAATATAAGTTCTCATGCGCACGGGACGTCTTGATAACGTTGGTAACATTACCTGTGTTAAGTCACGTTAAAAACGGGAGTTTTTCAGCTTTTATTAGCATTTAGTGGCATTTTCCCGCATTTTCTGCATTTGCGATTTTATCTTTTTTTTTTGCCCAAAAAAATTTTTGTTCTTTTGGTCAAAAGAAGTCCAAAACCGCCGATTCGCGGCATTTTACAGCGATTTACCAAGTTTTTCAGCATTAGAGGGTTTTTACAGCTGAAAAACTCTAGAAACCCGCTAGTTTTGGGTTTTTTTTCCAGCCAGAAAACATTGATTACAGCCTATGTGTGCATGGAAAAAAACATTAAACGCCAAAAACAGCCGCTGTAAAAAGTCTGCTGTAAAAACAGCCGCTGTTACAATGCTGCAAACTGGAATTTTTGGACATTTTGTTGACCAAAAAAAATTTATTTTTGGTTAAAAAAAAATGCCAATGCGGAAAAACATGGGAAAACGTGGAGTGACTTTACACAGGTAACGTTACCAGCATTATCAAACCCCCCCCCCCCCCCAGTGTGCATGGAGCCTGTGCATGGAGCCTGGAGCCTGTGCATGGAGCATTCGACCTGGAGCCTGCGCATGGAGCATTCAACCTGGAGCCTGTGCATGGAGCCTGGAGCCTGTGCATAGAGCATTCAACCTGGAGCCTGTGCATGGAGCATGAAGCCTGTGCACGGAGCATGGAGCCTGAAGCCTGTACATGGAGCCTGAAGCCTGTGCATGGAGCATGTGCATGGAGCCTGAAGCCTGTGCATGGAGCCTGGAGCATGTGCATGGAGCCTGAAGCCTGTGCATGGATCTGGAGCATGTGCATGGAGCCTGTGCACGGAACATGGAGCCTGAAGCCTGTGCACGGAGCATGGAGCCTGAAGCCTGTGCACGGAGCCTGTGCATGGAGCATGGAGAGAAAGACGAGGCAAAAACCGTTTGGGGTGAAATACAGGATTTATCGTGCAGCAAACATTAGAAATTCAGCAAACTGAGGTCCAGCTGTGAAGACATTGTGGGGCACCTTTACCTGGAGCTGGAGATCCTGGCAGGAATTGCTGCTCCCTCTACTACCTCCATGTGCAGAACCTCTGCTTCTCTTTTTAGGCCTACCTGACATTTTTAATGAGGGGAATTGCCTTTGTTTAGCCAAGTTTTTACCCCCCTTCATGACCGGGTCATTTTTTTTGCTATTCGGCACTGCGCTACTTTAACTGGCAATTGCGCTGTCATGCAACACTGTACTCAAATGAAATGCACGTGATATTTTCATACAAATTGAGTTTTCTTTTGGTGGTATTTAATCATCACTGTTTTTTTTTTCTTTTTTTGCTATATAAATGCAAAAATACTGACAATTTTGAAAAAAAAAATGTTTCTGTTATAAAATTTAGCAAATAGTCTTTTTTCTTAATTCTGGACAACATGTATTCCGCTACATTTCTTTGGTAAAAAAGAACCCAAATCAGTGTGTATTATGTAGTCTGTGTGAAAGTTATAGTCTAAAAATATTATACAGTAAATATTCAGTATTTGAAAATTGATCAATCCTGATGTACTGATGGTCTATCTCATTTCTTGAGTACCCCCCCCAAACCACCCATTTTTAGATAGTCCGAGGTATTTAGTAAGGGGCATGGCAATTTTTTTAAAGATGTAACTTTGTCAGAATATTTTGGGAAAACGAAGAAATCACATTTTTTTCACAATTTATTTTACATCCTGTCACTGGTAAATAAATACATAAATAAATAATGTTGTGTTCAATTTTTAAAACCATTAAAACGTTTTTCTTTGTTTTTACATTTTTTTTTTTTACATACTGTCATCAGAGTACCTTTGTGTCACCATAATTACACTGTACTACTCTGGGGGGGTGATAAGGGATTTTTTTTTTTACAGTTTTATTGATGATCACTGTTAGAAGCAATTGTTTTAGCTGTCATGAATGGTTTTAATTCATGACAGCTTGCTACTGTTTACATGCTGGGATTGGCAACAGCTAATCACATGGCACAGGGTAGCCACATACCATGTGATAGCTGTGGTCTGTCACAGCATCACGATACATACTGCTATCAGAGTACCTTTGTGTCACCATAGTTACACTGTATTATTCTAGGGGGGGTGATAAGGGATTTTTTTTACCCTTTTATTCATGATCACTATTATAAGCAATTGTTTTAACTGTCGTGAATGGCTTTCCAGGTAAAAACATGGTACAGGGTAGCCAGGTACCATGTGATAGCTGTGGGCCAATCACAGCATCACGATACATGCTGTCATCCGAGTACCTCTGTGTCACTATAGTTACACTGTACTACTCTGGGGGGGTGAGAAGGGATTTTTCTTTTTACTTTTATATTCATGATCACTGTTAAAAACAATTGTTTTAACTGTCATAAATTGCTTTCATTCATGACAGATTGCTACTGTTTACATGCTGGGATTGGCTACAGCTAATCACATGGCACAGGTAGCCAGACACCACCATGTGATAGCTGTGGGCCAATCACAGCATCACAATACATACTGTCATCAGAATACCTTTGTGTCACCATAGTTACACTGTACTACTCTGGGGGGGGGGGGGGGTGAGAAGGGATTTGTTTTATCCTTTTATTCATGGTTTTCATTCATGACAGATTGCTACTGTTTACATGCTGGGATTGGCTACAGCTAATCACATGGCACAGGTAGCCAGACACCACCATGTGATAGCTGTGGGCCAATCACAGCATCACAATACATACTGTCATCAGAATACCTTTGTGTCACCATAGTTACACTGTACTACTCTGGGGGGGGGGGGGGGGTGAGAAGGGATTTGTTTTATCCTTTTATTCATGATCACTGCTAAAAACAATTGTTTTAACTGTCATAAATGGTTTTCATTCATGACAGATTGCTACTGTTTACATGCTGGGATTGGCTACAGCTAATCACATGGCACAGGGTAGCCAGGTACCATGTGATAGCTGTCGGCCAATCACAGCATCACAATACATACTGTCATCAGAGTACCTCTGTGTCACTATAGTTACACTGTACTACTCTGGGGGGGTGAGAAGGGATTTTTTTTACCCTTTTTTTCATGATCACTGTTAAAAACAATTGTTTTAACTGTCATGAATGGCTTTCATTCATGACAGCTTGCTACTGTTTACATGCTGGGATTGGCTACAGCTAATCACATGGCACAGGTAGCCAGGTACCATGTGATAGCTGTCGGCCAATCACAGCATCACAATACATACTGTCATCAATGGAAGCCATTCATGACAGTTATGCTTACATGTAACCATGAGATCACTATGATTGGTCATTGATGATACAACGAGCACCAAGCTTCATGATCCAATGTGTCCACCAGAAACAGCGGTCAAGAAATCGCCCTACTGAGCGCATGTGCTGAGTTACTTACCAGTACATATCGGCTCTCATGATTTATACTTCTTTTCAAGCATAGAGGTAAACTTTTTCTTATGGCAGTGGGTCCATGCTGCAATACCCGTGTTATAGGGGTATGCTAGTTCATTCATTTATATTTATATACTATGGTCTTTCTTTGGCCCATTTTGTCTTGGCATTGTCATCCGGGATGTAGCTGGACTAGTAGGACTCTTATTTGAGATCTTGACCTGCTGATCATCTGGGGAGTTTTGTGGGTCTCTCGCCTTCCTGAAGCCTGGTTTATGCACCCCCATACCCGACAATGGGTGCCACCCTTCTTTGTTGACCTGGAGGGACCCGGTTTTCCCTGCGTTGGGGAGTCTATTGTCTCACAATGCACACTGGCTAACTATGTAAGTGTCTACAAGTGTTTCTTATGTTGTATTTCTGTCTATATACATATATTGTTTATCATTCTCAGATGCATTGCTAGCCCCTGGAGAAGCGACTTCTGCCGCGAAACATGTCGGGCGTTTGCTGCACAGCTTGAACGTTCCACACCTTTTGAAATACAGATCCTGTCCTTACCATTTGTATTCAACACCTTGTTGGAATCGGTCTTGCATTTATTTCAGGTACTTATATTTAAGCCACGCTTTACATATATACAGTTGCAAGAAAAAGTATGTGAACCCCTTGGGATTATGTGGAGTTTTGCATGAATTGGGCATAAAATGTGCTCTGAACGTCATCTAAGTCACAACAATAGAAGAACACAGTCTGCTGAACATAATACTACACAAACATTAGATGTTGCCATGGTTTAATTGCACATAACATGTAAACATTCACAGTGCAGGGAGGAAAAAGTATGTGAACCTTTGGACTTAATAACTGGTTGACCCTCCTTTGGCAGCAATAACCTCAACCAAACGTTTCCTGTAGTTGCAGATCAGACCTGCACAACGATCTGGAGTCATTTTGGACCACTCCTCTTCACAGAACTGTTTCAGTGTAGCAATATTCTTGGGATGTCTGGTGTGAATCGCACTCTTAAGGTCATGCCACAGCATTTCAATCAGGTTGAGGTCAGGACTCTGACTGGGCCACTCCAGAAGGCGTATTCTGTGCTGTTGCAGCCATTGTTTTGTTGAATTACTTGTATGCGTTGGGTCATTGTCCTGTTGCATCACCCATCCTCTGCGGAGCTTCAGTTGGCGGACAGATGGTCGTACGTTTTCCTGCAAAATGTCTTGATAAACTCTGGAATTCATTTTCCCATCAATGACAACAATCCGTCCAGGCCCTGAGGCAGCAAAGCAGCCCCAAACCATGATGCTCCCTCCGCCATGTTTCACAGTGGGGATGAGGTTTTGATGTTGGGGTGCTGTGCCTTTTTTTCTCCACACATAGTGTTGTGTGTTCTTCCCAAACAACTCAATCTTGGTTTCATCTGTCCACAGTATATTCTGCCAGCAGTGCTGTGGAACATCCAGGTGCTCTTTTGCAAGCTTCAAACGTGCTGCAATATTCTTTTTGGACAGCAATGGCTTCCTCCGTGGTGTCCTCCCATGTACTCCATTCTTGTTTAATGTTTTCCTTATTGTAGATGTGTCAACAAAAATGTTAGCATGTGCCAGAGATTTCTGTAGGTCTTTAGCTGACACTCTGGGATTCTTCTTTACCTCATGCAGCATTCTGCGCTGTGCTCTTGCAGTCATTTTTACAGGACGACCTCGCCTAGGGAGAGTAGCAACAGTGCTAAACTTTCTCCATTTGTAGACAGTCTGTCTTACCGTGGACACATGAACATCAAGGCTTTTGGAGATACTTTTGTAACCCTTTCCAGCTTCATGCAAGTCGACAATTCTTGATCGTAGGTCTTCTGAGAGCTCTTTTCTGCGAGGCATGGTTCACATCAGACAGTGCTTCTTGAAACCAGTAAACCCAAAACAGGTGTGTGTTTTTTAAGGGCAGGACAGCTGTCAGCAACAAATCCAATATCATCACACTGATTGGAGTCAAGGTTGGCTCACTCCTGGCTCCAATTAGCTCTGGGAGAAGTCATTAAGCTAGGGTCTCACATACTTTTTCCTCCCTGCACTGTGAATGTTTACATGTTATGTGCAATTAAACCATGGCAACATCTAATGTTTGTGTAGTATTATGTTCAGCAGACTGTGTTCTTCTATTGTTGTGACTTAGATGACGTTCAGAACACATTTTATGCCCAATTCATGCAAAACTCCACGTAATCCCAAAGGGGTTCACATACTTTTTCTTGCAACTGTGTATTGTACATTCACATCAGTCCCTTCTCAGGTACATGACAGAGATTTCACTGATTGGGTATTTTGCACCCTTCTAGGAAATCTAGGGGAGCTAGTTATTATTATTTTTTTTTACTTAGAGGCTGAATAGCAGCCTGTGCAATAGTCAGAGGGTCAGATTTGGGTCAGGACTGAGAGGCTCTGTAGATCAGTTCTCTGAAACTTTCCCTGATCTAGAGACTTGGAGAAGTCTCTAGAACTCAGTGGGCAGGGGTAAGAAGGAGCTGGTCTGCCCTCTCAAGGGATCCTGGCCAATCCCCAAGCAGGAGGCTTGGCATGGGGTCAGGACAGCACTTAAGAGTGGTGGAGCCTGCTCAGTAGCAGGAGATTTCAGGTGGAAGATGGAGTGAGCAGGATGGTGTGTGTAGCCTAGGAGGGGGGCCAGGAGAGGGGCCTACCTACAGATGGAGGAGCTGGATGGGACGATCTCTCTGCCTCATCATCTCCTGAAAGAAGACAGCCTGGGAATCAGGGAAGGAGCCAGCCCAGCATAAGGCCTAAAGGCAGCCACCAACCCTCAAGCTTGCAGGAAAGACTGAATGAGTAATCATACACTCCCTGGGCTGGATAAGGGGAAAGGGCATTCGAGTGGGAAACCTGACTACCAGGGGTGGACTGACCATTTGGAAACTTGGGGTCAGTAGGGGGCCCCATGAGATGCCCCTGGTACCTTTTTCATAGGCTTTTTTAAGTTTGGGCAAGGACACAGGGGCCCCATGATCCCCTATTGCCCGGGGGGCCCATGAGTTGTCAGTCTGCCCCTGCTGACTACCCCCATCTAGGACTGTTGATCTTAAAAGACAAATTCTTGGTCCTCTTGCCAGGGATTCCCTCAGGCAGCTGGGCGAAGAGAAGATTTCATCTGGGGTCTGAGCTGGTACTTCGGGAGGGACTGGATAAGGGGAAAAGGCATTCGGGTGGGAAACCTGACTAGCCCCATCTAGGACTGTTGATCTTAAAAGATCCAAACTGACTAAAGGAGGTGGCTGCCCAGGCATAACTTAAAAGGTGCTAATCCATTACTGGCCCTCTCTAGTGGCTGATAGTGTCCTCTGGAACCCCTATATCTTATGGGGCTGCATGCTGGCTTTTTGTTTGATTCTCCAGACTCAAAATTCTGACCTCCTGGCCGAACTCCTGCTCTCCTGGACTGGACATCCATATATACGTGTATACTCTGGGAGTAGGGCAGGCCCACAAATAGCCCGGGAACTAAGGTGTCAGCAGTTAACCCATTCCCCAGCCTTCTGACTAGCCCCATCTAGGACTGTTGATCTTAAAAGTCAGATTCTGGGTCCTCTTGCCAGGGATTCCCTCAGGCAACTTGGTGAAGAGATTTCATCTGGGGTTTGAGATGGTTCACCGGGAGGGGCTGGATAGCTCTCCATTAGGAGAAAATCTTTCTAAGCACTTGAAAATAGCTTCAGAAAGTTGTTTTCAGTTAAACAGTTCCTTTGACATCCCATGTATCCCTCATCCCCATCCAAGTTAACCCCCCCCCCCCCTAATAAAATCCAAAAAAACAAGTCTGAGGACTGTTTACTGTCTCTGGAGTGCAAGGCTGGAAGGAAATACGTGTTGCCGGGATGTGCAGCACTATACGGGGACCCAAATCTTTTGTGACTCCTAAGGGGGTAGTGCTACAGGTATATAACTTTAAATAGGTGTTTTGAATGCCCTTAGCCGATGACCAAGGATGTATCATTTGATATAAAAGTCAACATTTTTATCCTCTTGCTCTCGCTTGGCCTCCTAGAAGTGATTAGTACATTACACGCACAATGAGTCCCTCGGTGCACATCAGAGTCTTATGTCCCATTTTCCCATTTACATCGACCTCCCTTCCCATCATTGTATTGTATGTTGGGAGACAGATGTGGGGGTTGCAACTAAAGAATGTTCTTCCTGAGCCTTATATCACCGTCTCTGTCATGTGGAAGAATCTTCATGCAATGGCCATCAATGGCCATCAAACATTAATGAGGGGCTAAGTTCCATTGTTCCTAGATAATTATACGGTTGTCTAATGATGGTGTTTCACAGCATTAATTAAGGGTTCAAAAGGTGAATGTGTCATCCTATTAATTTGTCTGAATCATTGCTAATTGTCGGGGTGGGGGACATTCTTGGAAGGGCTATTGTAGGAAATCTGGTTACTACTAAAATCTGGATAATTACCAGAAAGAAACACATTTGTATTAGAGTGACAATGTCCAGAAAATGTTTTATCTTGTTGGCTGTGTCTTCCTGTCCCGGTGAAAACTACTGGACCACTACTGGTGTCAGAAGAACAGGAAGTGAGGAAATATTCCTCCAATACGGTCACAGAGAAAAAGCTGACAGGAAGCTTTATTATCCACAAAATATCCAAAAGTAAAAAAAAAGAATTGCCTGGAGCTAGGATTTCAGTGGTAAGCAATGTGTCCAGAAAAGAGCAGCAGGTGGATGGCAAAGGACTTGTCACCAGTGTAGCACCCTCCTAGTTAGCTAGGGGGAGCTGTAGTTCAATTGTTAGCGAGGAGGGTTGAGTAGCAGCCTGGGTGTGTTAGCCCGGTGGGTCAAATTGCGATCAGAACTGAGAGGCTCTGCAGACCAGCCCTCTGGAATTTCTCCCTGCTCTAGAGCTTTGGAAAAAGATTCATAAGCAGTGAGCGGAGATGAGGAGTGGCTGGTCTGAACACTTAGAGGGTCCGGGCCAATCCCCAACAGGAGGCTTGGCAAGGGACCAGGACAGCCTTTAAGATTAATTGATTTTGCTCATCTAGGGGAGTTCGGGTGGAAGATGGAGAGAAAGTGAGACTGGAGAGCAGGAGCCTGGGAGAGGGCCCAGGTGGGAGAGGAGCTCGCCTACAGGCCAGAAGCTTGGAAGGAAGGAGGAAAGCTTGGTACTTGAGAAGCCCCCAGGGAGAGGACCACCTGTGCAGCAGGAAAGGAGCAGCCCAGCTAGAAGGCCTGGTAGCCACTGACCCACCAGTGACACAGAAGAAGGACTGAGTGAGTAGGCCTGCACCCCCTGGGCCATATAGGGGAAGGAGCACTCTGGTGGAAAACCAGATGAGCAACTACCCAGGACTGTCTTCCATTACAGCAACAGGCACTAGATCCCCTGCTTAGGGATTCACCCAGATTGGCTGGGTTAGGAGATCTAGGGTCTGGAGTGGTACCACCAGAGATGCTGGCTAGCTCTCCAAGAGGAGGATTTTTGCTGTAAAAAATACGTGTATATAGTTCCAGGAAGTTGTCCTCGGTTTTCCAGTTCCATTGGGCATCCCATACACACCTAACTGTATCCCAGTTCAAATCCCCTAATAAAACTTCAACGTAAAGCTCAAGGACTGGTTACTGTCTCCTGGATGCAAGTTAATATGAAAATGTGGGTTGCCTGGCTGTGCAGGAATATAGGGGGACCCAAAATGTCTGCAACTCCTGAGGGCTTAGTGCTACATCAGTATTGCCTGTGGTCTCCCTGTAGATGATCCTTTCCCCATTACTGGCCTTGTTCTACATTGTGTTTCTGCATGGGGGCAGCCATCTTGGTAGAGGCAGAGCATTGCTACCCCATGCCCAAGCTGCTTCTCTGAAGGCTATTGAGGTAACGACAGAGGAGAAGGAAGCACAGAATGGGTGAGGCAGCAGCAGAGGGATTCTTGCAGTGAAGGTTTTCAGGTACAGATTCCTCTCCAGCAAGGAAAACAGTGAGCTGCACAGTACTGGCATCACCAAATTTCCAGAAATCATCAATCAGAGGCAGCAGAGTCTTAGATCACACACTGCATATTTACAGTGTAGCACTACCCCCTCAGGGGCATCTGGATTTGTTTGGGCCCCCCTAAGCTCTGCACCGCCAGGCACCATGCATTTTCCACGTCTTCTCACACAGAGTCAGAAATACAGTTCTTGAGCTGGTTTTTAGTCATTTTTGTTGAGGGGTTAACAACTTGGATGGGGTCCAGGGGTATATGGGATGCCCAAGGAAATGGAAACTTGAGAACAAACTCCTGAGCAACCTGTACATAAATGTGGGTTAGGAATCAATAGCACTGTCTTCAGGAGCACTGTAGTCCCCTTAATATACCTTCTCAGACCCCAGATGTATCCTTCCCATTCACTCAGCTACACTAAGGGTATCCCTTGGCAAGGGATACCAAGAGCTAGAAATTAAGTAGTCCCAAATGAGAACTAGTTGGGTCTTGCACCTGATTGTCCTCTCCTTTTATCTGGCCTAGGGAGTGTAGAAGTACTCATACTGTCCTGTCAGCATGGTGGGTTGGTAGCTGCTTTCAGGCCTTTTTTACAGCTGGCTCTTTCCCTGCTGCTCAGGATGTCCTCCCTAACCGACTTGGCACAGTGGAGATCCTCCTTTCCAGTATCCTGCCTGTAGGTAGGCTGAAACCAACTCAGCACAAACCTCAATCAAAGGCTGCACCTCAGAGAACTCTGTGCCCTGATCTACTAGAACATGAGCGAGCCGTATACATTCTAGTAGTTGATCCCTGGGATACTCCTTCAGAGTTTGATAAGCATACTCCCTGTCATCAAACACTAGCAGATATAAATACACAACCTCATCCAGATCCATCCTTCCCAGCAACAAGCCAAGATGGCTTCCCTGTGCAGCCACTTCTGGTCAGGATTGGCCTTGGTGTAATGTCAGGGCTCCCAGGTGTGACCAGAGGTGTGTGGCTGACGCAGGGAAACGCAGACCTCAGATATGTTATAAACAATATAATTTATTAACACTAACAATACAAACATAAACACAGTGCAATACTAAAACATAATACAGTGCAACCAAACCAAACCAAACCAACCACCCACAGATAACAGTACATACAAGCAAGCGTCGTCAGGCAGGCCGGGTCAATATCAATAGGGCAGGTAGGTACAGGGGGAGCAAGCGGAGATGGGTCGGGGGTCACAGGCCAGGTTCAGCAGGTAGCAAGCAGCGTAGTACAGAGGGTAAGGCGAAGGGATGGTCAGGGTCACAAGCCAGGGATCAGAACAGGTAGCAAGCAGCGTAGTACAGAGGGTCAGGCAGAGGGATGGTCAGACAAGCCAGGGATCAGAGCAGGGTCAGCAGAGAATCAGACAGGAACAGAGAGCAGGAACAGGATACAGGGCCCAAGAGAACACAACACCAAGGCAGAGTCTGCAAGTCTGGCCATCCCTTAAATACCACAGCATAATCAGTTCCAGGTGTTAGCTGGCTGCAAAGTTGAGTCTCTGATTGCTGGGAGCACCCGCTGGCCAGCCCTGGTACTGCAGATCACAAGGCAGCTGAGTCCCACCATTATTGGTGAATTCATTCCTGAGAGAGGGTGTGTTGCACTTGTCTGCTGAGCTCCAGAAAGGCCCGAGAAGCCTGGGGCTAAAGTGCCCTGCCCAGCCCAGGCAGGATGGCGGATCCTGGGCCTGGGTCCAGCGGGGAGAAGGCCCTGGAGGGGCCTAGTACCGGCCTCTCTTTTCCACCAGTAGAGGACCTGGGAATGGCCCCTAGGAAGGGGGAAGTTTATTCTGCCTACCGGGACCGTGTGGCCGCTCAGGCCATGTTAATAGAGAAGGAGGAAGCCAAGCTCCAGAAGCTGACTCTGGAGCTAAAGAAGCTCCGGTCATCCTACGACCGTGTATGGTCTACTAAGCGGCAGGCCATGAAACCGGACCTGGAGGCGCTGGAACTTCGTGTGTCACAGCAGGGGAGGTATGTGGCGGCGCTGCAGCGCCAGAGCGGCGTCCTAAGCGAGAAGTATCTGAATGAAGCGAGATTTAAGGCTGCAAGAAGCCGCAGTGTTGCGGCGATGCGGGGTCCGGTGGAGGAGGCCTCTTCGGTGGAGGAATTGTCGGGGGAGTTGCTGGTGGAAGGCGAGCAGGGGCAGGTTGAGCCCACAGCACCCTCAGAGGAAATGGCGTCTATCATGGAAGACAGCGTGGTGGCAGGATCATCAGAGTCCCTCCCCCCTGGGCAGCTGCCTGTGGATTGGGGGACCCAGGTGGAGGAGGAGGAGATAGTGGGCGGATTGCAGTTCCTGGCAGAGGCGGTTGCAGAGCTGCGTGGAGCCGACTTCAGGTTTACGTCCGAGGACTCAGAGGAAGAAGCTGAAAGTGATGTCATCCCCCGCAAGCCGGCTAAGCCGGTGGTGAAAGAGCATGCTGCCTTTGTCATGCTGCAACGCATCCCCAAGGACGTGTTGGCAAAGGCAGGGGAGCCACTGGAAGGGGAGAAGGACTCTGCTGATTGTGTTGGTGAGATGGTTCTGGACACTGGGGTAGCGGGTATAATGCCTGCAAAATTGTCTGAGCTGCAGGTTAGCCCTACAGTCCTGGCTAAGGGTGTTTCCCCTCCGGTGGTGGTCCCACTGGGCCCCGCCCCTTTGGTGTGCAACCAGCAGGTCCCCCGGTTTCTCCTCAGGGGGCTCCAGGTTCTCAGGTCCAGGCTCCTGCGGGTCCGGCTCAGGTGGGTTCTCCTGCTGGTATGGGTGGTCCCCAGCCCCGGGCTCCCCCAGGTCATGGCTCATCAGCATCTGCCCCTTCAGTTGCTGCTGCTGGTGTGGCGGCTTCCCCTGGTCATGCCCCCTTGATGTTGAGTGCCCCTGGGGCTGGATCGGGGCTCAGTTACTCTGCTGCAGTTAGGGGAGGTCAGGGGTCAGTGGGATCGGCCCGGGCAAGGGTAGGTAACCTACCCACTTCCGCCGCAAGGCGAAATGTTGTTCAGCTGAAATGGTCAGGGGAGGGCCCCCCCCTTAGCAGGAGAGAGGTCATAGACCGCATATTAGAAATGGGCTTCCATGCCGCAGATATTTTTGCGTTTATTGCTCCAGTTGGTACTGGAGAATATGACGTGTCCTTCATGTGGCCAGAATTGTTGGACCTCTTTTGGCAGAGGTATGAGGCCACCTTTGTCACCAGCCCTAGGTGGGTGGGCCTAACCCCGAGGCTCGTCTCTCGCCAGTCCCTGATTAAAAAAATAACGGTGCTGGTGAGAAATGAATCCATCCCTGCATCAGATATTGTGGTCTGGCTAAGCAGATATGGGGATGTGATGGGGCCCCTTGGGAAGATCAAGGATGAGAGGGGAATATGGACAGGTGGGTGGACGACCACCGTCCGCTTAAAGGTGGTTGGAGCTCCAGCACATTCCGCTTTTCTAGGGAAGGACCGCCTGATAATTTTTTATGCGGGTCAGCCGAGGGTCTGCCACCGGTGTGGGGGCAAGGGGCATTTTGCGGCCACCTGCCCCGTCATTAGATGTTCCCTGTGTCAGGAAATAGGACACCTGGCCAGGGACTGCAATGTTGTCTGATGCAATCTCTGCGGGGAGCTTGGGCATTCATACAACCAGTGCCCGGAGGCCCTCCACAACCTTCCGGTGGGGGAGCTTGAAGCAGAGTTGGATCGGGTAGATGCTGAAGAGGCGGAGGCGGCATTGGAGAGAGCGGCTTCGGTTGCTGTGGCGGCCCTTGTGAGGGAAGGGGAGGTTTCTGTGGCCCCTCCTGTCTCTGTCCCCCCTGTTTCGTCTACCCCTTTGGAGTCCCCTGTTGTTCCCCCTTGTGTGCCGGTTCCTCCTCCCAGGACTAAGAAACAGCTGAGGGAGGCTGCTAAAGGGGCCGGGATGGTTGAGGCTAGGTCTAGTCCCTCAGTGTCTGCTCCCCCCTTGCTCTTGCCGTTGCGGCGGAGTAGGAGGCCCGGTAGGGAGTCCCGTGAGTCCCAAGGTTCTGCTCCGGTAGGGGCTCGGGTGGAGGAGGGGTGGTCCCTGGTGGGTAGGCGGAGTAAGCCAGTTTTGTCCTCAGCAGGGTCGGTGTCCTCTTTAGAGGCGGGGGAGGTGGCCCTGGGGAATAGGTTTGGGGCTTTGTCGGGGGAGGAGGAGGAGGGGTCAAGTGATCCCGCTTCCCCGATGGAGGACGAGGATGCTGGGGGGTCTCTTAAGAGAGTGAGGGATCCTGCCAAGAAAGTCAAGAGGAGGATTAAGAAACGTCCCTCTCAATTATCTTAATGGCAGTTCCCGCTCCGATAAAGGTGGCAACCATTAATGTTGCCAGCATAAAGTCTGTAAGTGCCAGAGAAACAGCCTTATTTTTGATCAGTGGGATGGAAGCTGATATTTTCTTTTTGCAGAAGACCAGGTTGCCCACCTTGGCTGATGTCCATCTGGCCAAGCGTGAGTGGAGGCGTGGGCCCTCCTACTGGTCTCTTGCGGCTGAGCTTTACAGCGGAGTTGCGGTGCTTTTTACCGGCATGGTAACGTGTCGGCGGATAATTGAGGTAGAGATCGGAAGATGTCTGATTCTGGATGTTCTCGTAAGGGGGCATGAGCTTCGTCTCATTAATATCTATGGCCCACAGTCCAAGTGGGACAGGAAGAACCTCTTTGCGAGGATTAAACCTTACCTCTTTACATCCCGGCTGGTAGTCTTTGGAGGTGATTTTAACACCATTACTAGGCCCAAGGACAGGAGAGGCTTCACTGACGGGCTGGGATATGATAGCAATTTTCTAAATGCTATAGTCAGGGAGGCAGGTCTGGTTGACGCTTGGATTCAAAGTGTCCCAGACGGCACGGGTTTCACGGTTCACGGTTTCACGGGAGAGGTAATAGCCAGAGTAGGATAGACAGGTTTTTTTTGAAGGAGAACTCTGCCTTCTCGGCACCTGAGTGTCAGGCGGTGGAGTTTTCCAATCACCTTATGCTGTCTGTCACCTTGAATATTTCAGACACGCCGCTGAGAGGAAAGGGCATCTGGAGGATGAATTCGTCTCTGCTGGAGGACGAGGAGGTGAGACGATCTTTCGAGGAGTTCTTTCAGGCGCAGGAGACGGTGCTGGATTTCTGCGGCAGTAAGTCTGAGTGGTGGGAGCTCACCAAAGTGCGGATCAGCAGGTTTTTCAAGGCTATTGGTAAGAGACGGCAGTTTAAACAGTATAACGCCTACCAGCGGTTGCGGAGGAAGCTCGACCGCCTTGTTTCTAGCGGTGGAGATTCGGGGGCAATCTCGGAGGTGAAGCTTCTCCTTAGGGAACTCCAGTATGATCGGCGTGCCTCTTTGGTTCTGGAGAGGGATTATGGGAAATACCACTCGCCTGACCCTTTCCAGAATTGCAAACAGAGTGCAGCAGTTAAGACGATCTCTGCTCTGAGGGATAGTACAGGGTCCCTGGCTAAATCCAGGTCAGGGATTCTGGAGGTCTCCAGGTCCTTTTATGCGGATTTACTGAGTGAGAAACACCTTGACCGGACAGGGATGTCGAGCTTTTTGGAATCCACGCCTGGTCTGGACAGTGATGTCCCTCTGGCGAGTTTGACTGGGGAGATTACTGCAGAAGAGGTGTCCAGAGCGATTGATAGTCTGGCCATTAAAAAGACTCCTGGGCCAGACGGTCTGACTGCCAAATTTTTTAAGGCTTTTAAATCCCGCCTGGCACCTCGTCTCGCGGAAGTGTATAACAGCTGTCTGGATGAGGGATCTCTCCCTCCTTCCATGAGACAGTCTGCAGTTATCCTCCTGTCAAAGGGTAAAGATCCTTCGGCTATTGAGAACTGGCGCCCCATCAGCCTCCTCAATGTCGATAGAAAGGTTCTGGCGAAGATCTTGTTCTGGCGCTTGTCGTCAGTGGCAGACAGTTTGCTTTCTCGTCAGCAGCATTGCTCGGTCCAGGGCAGGAGTACCTTCACAGCGGTGTTAGCTGTCCGGGAGGCTCTGGAGCGATGTAAGGCTGAAGGATGGGGAAAGTACTTGCTGGCGGTGGATCAGGCAAAGGCCTTTGATCGAGTTGATCACAAGTACCTCTGGCATCTCCTGGACCGGTATGGTTTGGAGGGGAGGTTCATCGGCTGGTTGAAGACATTGTACCAAGGGGCGGAGAGCTTCATGTTGGTGAATGGTTGGGTTGGGCAGCCCTTTGAGGTTGGATCTGGGGTGCGCCAGGGGTGCCCGCTGAGTCCCTTGCTCTATGCCTTTGCCATTGACCCCTTCGTCAGGAGGCTAGATGGCGGGGCGGTGAGTGGGGTGCTGGTGGGTGCCACTGGAGATCCGCCTTTGAGAGTTGTGGCTTATGCTGATGACGTTTCTGTTTTCATTTCTGGACCGGAGGAGGCGCAGGAGGTGGTTTCAGTAATGGATCAGTATGCCGAGGCATCAGGTTCCAAGGTCAATCAGGACAAATGTGAAGTTCTCTGGATGGGTAGGGAGGGTGAGAGCTTCTCACTCCCGGACGCCTTCCCGGTGCCTCAGCCGAACATCAAAGTGTTGGGCATCAATTTTGGCTCTGCTGATTACAGCAAGCAAAATTGGGAATCCAAGCTGTCGGATGCCGAGGTCAAAGTGAGATGTTGGAAGGGGTGGCGGCTCTCCTTGAGGGAAAGGGTTGATTTGATCAAGACTTTCCTGCTCCCAGTCTTTTTGTACGTCAGCTTCGTTTGCCTCTTGCCAGAATCGCTCTATACGAGGATCTATAGCTGTTTCTTCCAGATGTTATGGGGGAATCGGCTGAACCTCGTCAAGAGGGACGTGACTTACTCATCCAGGCGGGAGGGTGGCCTAGGTATGGTCAACCCGGTGGTCTTTTTCTCTCTGATGTTCTTGAAACATAACTTTGGTAACATGCTGGCAGAGAGTCCGCCTGCATGGGTAGGACTGTTCCGGATCTGGTTTGGACCCTTTCTGCACAGTTGGGAGAGTGGCGGGCCAGGGAAAAGCCTGCGGGTCAAGCATGGTAAGCTCCCGGCTTATGTGGCCCCATGCCTGAAGTTACTCCGGCGGTGGCATGTGACTGCGGAGGAGGTCCGGTCCCTCCCCAGGAGGCTCCTGGGTGAGAGGATTGTGGCATCTGCTTTCCATGCGCCGCTGGCCTTGAGAGATTGCCCGGGCCATGTTATGAGGGAGGGTTTGCGGTTGATAAATCTGGAGCGGATCCCCCTGAAGTTGCGGGACCAGGCCTGGCTCACCTTCCATGGCAGGCTCTACGTGAGGGGTAACCTGAAGTACCGTCCTGCGGATGACCGTGGTTGTCCGAGGTCGGAGTGTGGGGGTGAAGTGGAGACTATGGACCACTTCTTGCTTCAGTGCCCCTTTAACGTAGAGGTGTATAAACAGGTGGGAGGGGCTCTGGGTGTTCCTTTCCTCCATCGCATGTCGTATGCGGAGTGGGTGTACGGAGCATTCGAGAGTCGCATGGGTTTTAATTTGGACACCCTGTTTTTAGTCAGCTTAGTTGTCCGTTATTACACTTGGATGGCACGGTGTCAGGTCTCCATTCGGCAGAAGGTCCTCCCTGTTCAGGTGGTGGCGAGTGACATCCTTGGTGAGGTGGGGAAAATTCGGGGTCTTGAGAAAGACAGGCTGCGACGCAGAGCTTGGATGGAGGCGTGGAGGAACATCAAGCCTGTTGCTGCGGTCTGTTGATCTCGGGTGGTGGGATCTGTCCCTAGTTTCTGCCTTCAGCACTCCCTAGATTTTTGCGTTCGGATCTTTTTGGTAGCCTTTTGCATGGTAGGTTGTAGCGGTCAGACGTGGAAGATTTGCGGGTTCCTTAGCCCTCCCCTGTGGTGTATATAATAGTATGGTTAGGTCCTTTGTATATAGTTTAGGCCATATAGGCCGTAAGCAGCAGGTTTGAATATGGAAATTGCATATGGTTTATGTTTTTGTCTGAGCCATAAAGGCTCTTAGTCATGTGGTCTCGGCCATAAAGGCCTTGTACTGTAAATATTGTATATAGTTTCGGTTTTTTTCCTTTCAGGTTATGGACTTTTATTTATGAGCCGTTCAGGCTATGTTTGAGTTTTGTTTTTGTTTTTTTTTTGTTTTTTTGTTTTTTTTGTTTTTTTTCCCCAGGGACTGTTGGGACATTTTAGTTTCCTTTCTGTTGAGTTTTGTATTTATTTATTTATTTATTTATATTTATACTTTTATGCATAAGTCTGATGGATATGTATGACATCAATACATAATAAAAAATCTCCATTCCTGACATAGGCTCCCCTCCCTGGAGCCTCCTCTCAAGCTCCACACTTCAGCCTTCTCTCAATCCATCTTCCACCCGGTTCATCCTGCTGCTCAGACCCTGCCACATTTATGGGCTGTCCCTGGTCACCATGCTCGGCCTCCTGCCTGGGGTTGGTCAAGTTCCCTTAATCATGCAAAGCTGGGCCTCCTCCCCACTTCCATAGAGTTCTCTGAGTTTCTGGAAAGGTGGGACGGCTGCAGAGGCCCTGACCTGTAGAGCCGTCCAGCTTGTCCTGAGGTGAACTCACTACCTCACTCTCAGGCCGACTCATCCCAGGCTGCTACCCAGGCTCTGACTGACAAAACAATCAACCTAGCTACCTAGAGGGCGCTACAACAGCTATGAGGCTACAGAACAGGAATACACTGTTACCTTGCCCTTTGGATCTGTACAAAGTTTAAGGGGGAATCCCATGCGAGGAACAAGAAGAAAAAGTGTGGAACTCCTCCATCAAAATCCATACCAGAACCATATCTGAGCACACAGCCTGGCATGCCAGGAAAGGTTGGGGTCCTCCCTCCTGAGCCATAGCAGGACATATAAACTGTAACACGTGCATGTTGCCTATCCCCATGCATTTTGACCCTATGATGATGAGGGCAAGGGCCCCTTCCTCAAAACCCTTGTAGGCAGTGGTCCCCCTTTAAGTAGGATTCCCCTTTAACCCCTTGGAACCTCCCAGTCCTTTAACCCCTTGCCCTCCTGAGGATATCTCCCCCTTCCTGACCAGGCCATTTTTTGTGTTACGGCACTGTATTACATGGTGCTGATTGTTGGGGCAAGGTCAGATGAGTCGGGGCATTTAAAACCTTTGAGATTGACATCACCTGGTCTTCCCAGACGATGATTGAGAACAATCCATGACACTGGCAGGTCTCAGCTTGGCAAAGGGGGCAGTGCATGCTATAAATTCTGCAGGGTGCCCAAACTTTTGCAGACGCCATTTTTTTGTTTTCTGTTATTTTGAAAGTGTAAATGATGGAAATAAAATCTAACTTTTGTTGACATATTATAAGAATGTCTAATCTGTAATTTGATGCCTTTTGGAGATTTTTCCATCTTTCCTTGGCTTCTTTATGCACATTAATACAACTTTTTAGCTGGGGTGCCCAAACTTTCGATCCCCACTGTAGTTGCATAGTTACATAGTTACATAGTTATATAGTTACATATTTATATACAGTAGTTATATAGTTACATAGTTACATAGTTATATAGTTACATAGTTACATAGTTATATAGTTACATAGTTACATAGTTATATAGTTACATAGTTACATAGTTGCATAGTCATATACTTATATCCGTAAGGACATTGTCAACTCGCAATCTACCTCCCCACCTAGCCTCCCCACCCCCGTCACCCCCTCATCTCCCCCCTCCTCTGCCCTCACAACCGCACTGCCCCCCACTTCGCCCAAGGCCCCGCCCACCGTAACCCCCCCTGAACTGCACTCCCTCAGCCCTGTCACCACTGAGGAAGTCGCCAAGGTCCTCTCAGAAGCCCGCCTCACTACCTGCCCCCTGGACTCTATCCCCTCTCAACTCTTCCGGTCACCCCCCCTCTTCCCTCATCCGCTCCCTCACCCACATCTTCAATCTCTCCCTCTCTACTGGCGCATTCCCCTCCCCCCTAAAGCACGTGCATGTTACCCCCCTCTTTAAAATGCCCTCCCTGGATCCCGTGGACCCCAATAACCTCAGACCCATCTCCCTGCTGCCACTCACCTACAAGCTCCTTGAGCGCATAGTCTACGATCGCCTAAGCGCCCACCTAACTGACAATAACCTCCTTGACCCATTACAGTCCGGCTTCCGTCCCCTACACTCCACTGAAACTGCCCTCCTCAAAATCACTAACGACCTGCTAACCGCCAAAGGCGACTACTCTGTCCTCCTCCTCCTGGACCTCTCCGCGGCCTTCGACACAGTTGTCAATCCCCTCCTCCTTAATAAACTACTCTCCCTTGGCATCAGAGACTCCGCTCTCTCCTGGTTCTCATCCTACCTATCCCGACGCTCCTTCAGCGTCACCTACAACGGTGCCACCTCCCCCTCACTCCCCCTCTCTGTTGGGGTCCCCCAAGGCTCTGTCCTCGGGCCCCTTCTCTTCTCCATCTACACCTCCTCCCTGGGCAAACTCATACACTCCCACGGCTTCAACTACCACCTCTATGCTGACGACAGTCAAATTTACCTCTCGACCCCTCACCTCACCCCCACATTCTCCACCAGCATCACTCACCTCCTAAACGACATCTCAGACTGGATGTCGCTACATTTCCTCAAGCTTAACCTCTCCAAAACCGAGCTCCTCGTCTTTCCCCCTGCCCACCCCCCCCCAATCCTATCCATCACCACCACCAACACCACTATCATTCCCGCCCCGCAAGCCAAAGTCCTTGGCGTCATTCTTGACTCGAACCTTTCCTTCCAACCTCATGTCCAATCAATTACAAACACATGCAGGCTTCATCTCTGCAACATCGCCAAGATACGTACGTTCCTTACCCCAGACACCACTAAATTACTCGTACACTCCCTGATTATCTCACGCCTTGACTACTGCAACTCCCTCCTCACCGGCCTACCCCAGCGCAGGCTCTCCCCGCTCCAAACCATCCTGAACTCATCGGCTAGACTCATCCACCTCACCAACCGCTCCACCTCTGCCACCCCCCTCTGCCTCTCCCTCCACTGGCTCCCGATTGCCCAACGCATTAAATTTAAACTTCTAATCCTGACCTACAAAGCCGTTCACAACACTGCCCCTGACTACCTCACCAACCTGATCCCCAAGTACCGCCCTACCCGTACCCTTCGCTCCTCACAGGACCTCCTTCTATCCTGCTCCCTGGTCTCCTCCTCCCATGCATGACTGCAAGACTTCTCCAGGTCCTCCCCCATCCTCTGGAACTCACTACCCCAATCCATCAGACTGTCGCCTTCCCTCCTCACCTTCAGGCGCACCCTGAAAACCCACCTCTTCAGGGAAGCCTACCCCACCCTCACCTAACGGCCATTCTCTCTCATTCCTCCCACCACTCCATTCCCCTCAGCCACTTCCTACTGTACCACTACCCCCTCCCTCCTAGATTGTAAGCTCGAAAGAGTAGGGCCCTCGAACCCCTCGTGTATTGTATTGTTATTGTTGTACTGTGCCATGTATTGTCCCCCCTATTGTACAGCGCTGAGCAAACCCTTTGGCGCTATATAAACTCGATGTAATAATAATAATAATAATAATAATATAGTCACATAGTTACATAGTTATATAGTTACATATTTATATAGTTACATAGTTATATAGTTACATAGTTATATAGTTACATAGTTATATAGTTACATAGTTGTTATATAGTTACATAGTTGTTATATAGTTACATAGTTGTTATATAGTTACATATTTATATAGTTACATATTTATATAGTTACATAGTTGTTATATAGTTACATAGTTGTTATATAGTTACATAGTTATATAGTTATATAGTTACATAGTTAGTCTGGCTGAGAAAAAGACAAAAGTCCATTCAGTTCAACCAAAAAAAAAAAAAAGTTCTAATCCTACACACAGGTGATCCAGAGGAAGGCAAACACCCGGCAAAGCACAAGTCAATGTCCATGAATTGATCCGTTTCTGTTCCATTGTTTCCTCCCCTCCGCGCTCCTTCTTCGTGTCTTTTCTCCCGGTGATCTCCACGCGGCTCCGCTGACATCAGACAAATATAGAGGAGAACGGTGAGAAGATCCATCAAGCGGCAGCCGGATGATCCCCTTCTGGGTCGCGGTGACAACCTCACACCTGTTTGCTTCAGTCTGGCAGCTGCGCCGGTTTGAGAAAAAAGCTTGCCGAGCCGGATGGAGCCGCCCCCCCCCGGGCCCGCAGGTCCCTGACAACACGATATGAATGACTTCTCATCACCGAGGACCGGGATGCAGGACATCACCGAGGACCGGGATAGAGGACATCACCGACGACCGAGATACAGGACATCACCGAGGACCGGGATAGAGGACATCACCGAGGACCGAGATACATGACATCACCGAGGACCGGGATAGAGGACATCACCGAGGACCGGGATAGAGGACATCACCGAGGACCGAGATACATGACATCACCGAGGACCGGGATAGAGGACATCACCGAGGACCGAGATACAGGACATCACCGAGGACCGGGATAGAGGACATCACCGAGGACCGAGATACAGGACATCACCGAGGACCGGGATAGAGGACATCACCGAGGACCGAGATACAGGACATCACCGAGGACCGGGATAGAGTGACAACCGAGGAACCAGAGTCACCGGAAGATGGGAGGTGGAGGGAAGAGTCTCCCGCCATCCTGTAAGGTGTCACCAATGTGTGCGACCGAATACACGTCTGTCATCCATCCATCGTACGAGGACCGAAAACTGAACGATAACATGTAGGATGATGGACCGGGAGTGAGATACGTCATTGTGAATGCAGAGGTCCCCGGAGAGTCCCACGGAGTCTGGGATGGTTGGGGGGCATATCTATCCATCCATCCATTCCTCTACTTATCCATCCCTCCATCCATCCATACCTCTATCCATCCATCCCTCTATCTATCCATCCCTCTAACTATCCATCCCTCCATCCCTCTCTCCATCCATCCCTCTATCTATCTATCCATCCATCCCTCTATCTATGTATCCATCCATCCCTCTATCTATCTATCCATCCATTTATCTATCTATCCATTTATATTACACTACAATACCCCAAGTGTTGGTCGGCCGGCCTTTCCACACACATGACCTTTAGTAACCTCCCAGTCTTAGTCCGTAGGGTTCAATATTGAGTTGGCCCCGCCCTTTGCACACACATGACCTTTAATGGCCCCTCCCAGTCAGTCCGTAGGGTTCAATATTGAGTTGGCCCCGCCCTTTGCAGCTATAACAGCTTCAACTCTTCTGGGAAGGCCGTCCACAAGGTTTAGGAGGGTGTCTATGGGAAGGTTGGACCATTCTTCCAGAAGCACATTTGTCAGGTCAGGCACTGATGTCGGGGGAGGAGGCCCGGCTCGCAGTCTCCGCTCTAATTCATCCCAAAGGTGTTCTATGGGGTTGAGGTCAGGACTCTGTGCAGGACAGTCAAGCTCCTCCACCCCAAACTGGCTCCTCCATGTCTTTATGGACCTTGCTTTGTGCACTGGTGTGCAGTCATGTTGGAACAGGAAGGGGTCATCCCCAAACTCCTCCCACAAAGTTGGGAGCATGAAATTGTCCAAAATGTCGCCTTAAGAGTTCCCTTCACTGGAACTAGGGGGCCAAGCCCAACCCCTGAAAAACAACCCCACACCATAATCCCCCCTTCACCAAACTTTACACTTGGCACAATGCAATCAGGAAAGTACCATTCTCCTGGTCACCACCAAACCCAGACACGTCCATCGGATTGCCAGACAGAGAAGTGTGATTGGTCACTCCAGAGAACATTTCTCCTCTGCTCTAGAGTCCAGTGGCGGCGTGCTTTACGCCACGGCATCCGACGCTTTGCATTGCGCTTGGTGATGGAAGGCTTGGATGCAGCTGCTCGGCCATGGAAACCCATTCCATGAAGCTCTCTACGCACTGTTGTTGGGCTCATCTGAAGGCCACACCAAGTTTGGAGGTCTTTAGCTATTGACTCTGCAGACAGTTGGCGACTTCTGCGCACTGTGCGCTTCAGCATGCGCTGACCCCGCCCTGTCATGTGACGTGGCCTACCACTTGGTGGCTGAGTGGCTGTTGTTCCCAGTTGCTTCCACTTTGTTATAATCCCACTAACAGTTGAGCGTGGAATATTTAGTAGCCATGAAATGTCACGGATGGACTTATTGCACAGGTGACCACCTATCACGGGACCACGCTTGGAGTCACTGAGCTCCTGAGAGCGACCCATTCTTTCACCAATGTTTGTAGAAGCCGTCTGCATGCCTAGGGGCTTGATTGTATACACCTGTGTCCATGGAGGGGATTGGAACACCTGAATCACATGATATGGAGGGGATTGGAACACCTGAATCACATGATATGGAGGGGATTGGAACACCTGAATCACATGGTTTGGAGGGCGTGCCCAAGACTTTAGGCAATATAGTGTATGTAGGACTGGTTTTGGTTTCTAATACCTCATTGTACATAAAGCAGATACTACAGATGTTTCATTGTTTCTTCTCCATCTATACTCCGCCCCCCACAATGACAAAGTGAAAATAGAATTTTAGAAATGTCTGTGAATTTATTAACCACATGCCGCCCAGCCACTGTAGTAATACGTCGGCAGGGCAGCACGGCTGGGCAAAACCACGTTTTAAAACGTGTGTTTTTAAAACAGGTAGGGGGCGCGCGCAAGGCGCGCCACCGCCCTACTTGTCCCGCCGATCACAGCCGCGGATGTCAGTCGCGGGGTCACAGCCGGTCGTTACCGGCTATGTCTCGGCAATTAGCGGCAATCAGTGACAGAGAGCACAGCTGCAGTAGCTCTGCTTTCTGTCAGTTCCCTGACAGCTCCTGACATCCTGATCGGGACAGAAGAGTTTATCTGTCCCGATCAGCAGCGGTGTCCCCTGCAGTACAGACCCCCCCCCTAGTAAAACACTCCCCTCACACAGATAACCCTTCCCTAAATAATAAAGTTAACCCCTTCCTCCCCAGTGCCATTAGTACAGTGTACTGTATTGGTGTCACTGGGGATGTCAGTGACCCCAAGTCAGTTCCCCCCTTCAGTGTCAGAATGTCCGCCGCAGTCCCGCCATAAGTCGCTGATCGCTGCCATTAGTCACTGATCGCCGCCATAAGTCGCTGATCGCCGCCACAAGTCGCTGATCGCCTCCACAAGTCACTGATCGCCGCCACAAGTCACTGATCGCCGCCACAAGTCGCTGATCGCCGCCACAAGTCACTGATCGCCGCCATATGTCGCTGATCGCCGCCACAAGTCACTGATCGCCGCCATATGTCGCTGATCGCCGCCACAATTAGCTGATCGCCGCCATAAGTCACTGATAGCTGCCATAAGTCACTGATCGCTGCCACAAGTTGCTGATCGCCGCCACAAGTCACTGATCACCGCCATAAGTCACTGATCACAGCCACAAGTTGCTGATCGCCACCACAAGTCACTGATCTCCGCCACAAGTCACTGATCGCCGCCATATGTTGCTGATCGCCGCCACAAGTCGCTGATCGCCGCCACAAGTCGCTGATCGCCGCCATAAGTCGCTGATCGCTGCCATAAGTCACTGATCGCCGCCACAAGTCGCTGATCCCCGCCACAAGTCACTGATCGCTGCCATAAGTCACTGATCGCCGCCACAAGTCGCTGATCGCCACCACAAGTCACTGATCGCCGCCACAAGTCACTGATCGCCGCCATATGTCGCTGATCGCCGCCGCAAGTCGCTGATCACCGCCATAAGTCACTGATCGCTGCCATAAGTCACTGATCGCTGCCACAAGTCGCTGATCACCGCCATAAGTCACTGATCGCCGCCATAAGTCGCTGATCGCCACCACAAGTCACTGATCGCCGCCACAAGTCACTGATCACTGCCATAAGTCACTGATCGCCGCCACAAGTCGCTGATCGCCACCACAAGTCACTGATCGCTGCCACAAGTCACTGATCGCCGCCACAAGTCACTGATCGCCGCCATATGTCGCTGATTGCCGCCGCAAGTCGCTGATCACCGCCATAAGTCACTGATCGCTGCCATAAGTCACTGATCGCTGCCACAAGTCACTGATCGCCGCCATAAGTCACTGATCGCTGCCATAAGTCACTGATCGCTGCCACAAGTCACGGATCGCTGCCATAAGTCACTGACCGCCGCCACAATTCGCTGATCGCCGCCATTATTAGTATAAAAAAAAACCTAAAAATCCCAGTATCTTTCCCGCCATTTGTAAACGCTATAACTTTCACGTAAACCAATTAATTTACACGTATTGGGGTTTTTGTAGCAAAGACACGTCGCAGAATGCATTTTGGAAGAAATTTATGACTAAATTTGATTTTTAAATTTTTTTTTACTGGACATGTTTTATAGCAAAAAGTCCAAAATATTGTTTTTTTTTCCTCAAAATTGTCAGCCTTTTTTTTATAGCGCAAAAAATAAAAACCGCACAGGCGATCAAATACCACCAAAAGAAAGCTCAATTTGTGGAAAAAAAAGGTTGTAAATTTCATTTATGTACCGTATTGCATGACCGCGCAATTGTCCGTTAAACTAGCGCAGCGCTGTATAGCAGAAAAATGGCGTAAATTGCAGTATCTATACCATAGTTTGTATCTCTATAACTTCACACAAAGCAATCAATATACACTTATTGGGATTTTTTTACCAAAAACATGGAGCGGGAGACATTTTGGCCTAAATTTATAACCAACTTTGAGTTTACTATATATTTTTTATAGCTGAAAGTAAAAAATATTATTTTTATTCAAAATTTTTGGTCTTTTTTTGTTTATAGCGTGAAAAAAAAAAGCGCACAGGTGATCAAATACCACCGAAAGAAAGCTCTATTTGTGTGAAAAAACGACGTAAATGTCGTTTGGGTGCAGCATTGCATGACCGCGCAATTATCAGTTGAATTAGCGCAGCGCCGAGTAGCAAAAAGAGGCGTGGTCATTAAGGGGGTAAATCCTCGGGAGGGGGAGGGGTTAAAAAGAAAAACCTGACTTCTCCCACGTCCGTAAGTATTCAGACCCTTTACTCAGTACTCTGCTGAAGCCCCTTTGGCAGCAATTCCAGCCTGGAGTCTTTTTTTGGGGATGACGCCACAAGCTTTGTCCCCCTGGATTGGGGGATTTTCTGCCATTCGTCTTTGCTCTGTCGGGTTGGATGGCGGCCATTTTCAGGTCTCCCCCGAGATGTTCAATAGGGTTCAAGTCCTGGCTCTGGCTGGTCCCCTCTAGGACATTCACAGACTTGTCCCTGAGCCACGCCCGCGTCCTCAGGACGGTTGTCATGTTGGAAGGTGAACCTTCGGCCCAGTCCTGAGCTCTGTGCAGCAAGTTTTCGTATCTCTGTACCTTGCTCCATTCAGCTGTCCCTCAACCCTGACCAGTCTCCCAGTCCCACCCCCACAGCATGATGCTGCCACCACCATGCTTCACTGTTGGGATGGTATTGGGCAGGTGATGAGGGGTGTCTGGTTTCCTCCAGACATAACATTTAGAATTGAGGCCAGAGAGTTCAATCTTGGTCTCTACACTTCTTCCTCAGTCTGAGAGCCCTTTAGGGGCTTTTTTGCAAACTCCAAGTGGGCTTTCTTGTGTTCTCCTCTGAGGACTTTCTTCCATCTGGCCACTCTGGAACGGTGGAGGGCGGCGGTGATTCTTGTCCTTCTGGAACTTTGCCCCATCTCCACACAGGATCTCTGGAGCTCAGTGAGAGTGGCCATCGGGTTCTTGGTCACCTCCCTTACTGATTCTTGTCCTTCTGGAACCTTCTGGAACCTTGCCCCATCTCCACACAGGATCTCTGGAGCTCAGTGAGAGTGGCCATCAGGTTCTTGGTTACCTCGCTTACTGATTTTTGTCCTTCTGGAACTTTGTCCCATCTCCACACAGGATCTCTGGAGCTCAGTCAGAGAGTCCATCGGGTTCTAGGTCACCTCCCTTACTGACTTGTCCTTCTGGAACTTTGCCCCATCTCCACACGGAATCTCTGGAGCTCAGTCAGAGTGACCATTGGGTTCTAGGTCACCTCCCTTACTGATTCTTGTCCTTCTGGAACTTTGCCCCATCTCCACACAGGATCTCTGGAACTCAGTCAGAGTGACCATTGGGTTCTAGGTCACCTCCCTTACTGATTCTTGTCCTTCTGGAACTTTGTCCCATCTCCACACAGGATCTCTGGAGCTCAGTCAGAGAGTCCATCGGGTTCTAGGTCACCTCCCTTACTGACTTGTCCTTCTGGAACTTTGCCCCATCTCCACACAGGATCTCTGGAGCTCAGTCAGAGTGACCATTGGGTTCTAGGTCACCTCCCTTACTGATTCTTGTCCTTCTGGAACTTTGTCCCATCTCCACACAGGATCTCTGGAGCTCAGTCAGAGAGTCCATCGGGTTCTAGGTCACCTCCCTTACTGACTTGTCCTACTGGAACTTTGCCCCATCTTCACACAGGATCTCTGGAGCTCAGTCAGAGTGACCATTGGGTTCTAGGTCACCTCCCTTACTGATTCTTGTCCTTCTGGAACTTTGCCCCATCTCCACACAGGATCTCTGGAGCTCAGTCAGAGTGACCATTGGGTTCTAGGTCACCTCCCTTACTGATTCTTGTCCTTCTGGAACTTTGCCCCATCTTCACACAGGATCTCTGGAGCTCAGTCAGAGTGACCATTGGGTTCTAGGTCACCTCCCTTACTGATTCTTGTCCTTCTGGAACTTTGTCCCATCTCCACACAGGATCTCTGGAGCTCAGTCAGAGAGTCCATTGGGTTCTAGGTCACCTCCCTTACTGACTTGTCCTTCTGGAACTTTGCCCCATCTTCACACAGGATCTCTGGAGCTCAGTCAGAGAGGCCATCGGGTTCCTGGTCACCTCCCTTACTGATTCTTGTCCTTCTGGAACTTTGTCCCATCTCCACACGGAATCTCTGGAGCTCAGTCAGAGTGACCATTGGGTTCTAGATCACCTCCCTTACTGATTCTTGTCCTTCTGGAACTTTGCCCCATCTCCACACAGGATCTCTGGAGCTCAGTCAGAGAGTCCATCGGGTTCTAGGTCACCTCCCTTACTAAGGCCCTTCTCCCCCGATTGCCCAGCTTGGCCAGATGACCGGCCCTTGGAAGAATCCTGGTTGTGCCAAACGTCTTCCATTATGGAGGCCACTGAGCTCCGGGGAACCTGCAGCAGATGTTTTTTGTAGCCTTCCCCAGATCTATACCTTGCAATAATCCTGTCTCTGAGCTCTGCGGGCCGTTCCTCCGACCTCATGGCTTTTGCTCTGATACAGTATGCATTGTCAGCTGTGAGGCTCCTCCCAAGAGCCAGCCCACTGCTTGCATCAGTAATGAGGGCTCTGGAGAAGAGTACTGAGGCACATCACCCTGCCGCTATCAGGAGACTGTGCACAGCACACTGCTGGCCAGGGGTGGACTGACAACTCATGGGGCCCTCTGGCAATAGGGGACCATGGGGCCCCTGTGTCCTTGCCCACACTCAAACCACACCCAAAAAAGCCTATGAAAAAGGTACCAGGGATATCTCATGGAGCCCCCTTCTGACCCCGGGCCCTCGGGCAGTGCCCGAGTTCCCAAATAGTGAGTCCGCTCCTGCTGCCGGCCCCTCCCACCAGCCATGAACTGCCCGCATTGCATAGAGAAGCACAGAGATCCAGTGATGATATTTACATAACTCCTCCCAATAGCCAGCCCACTACTTGCATCAGGGCTGAAAGCTCTTGAGAGGAGTACTGAGGCGGGGTGCTGTGATGTTTTCAAGAAGTATGTACAGCACTCTTCAGGCCCCTCCCACCAGTCATGATCTGCATGCGTTGCATAGAGTAGCACAGAGACCCAGTGGTGATGTCACAGCATCTAAAATAAGGTATGTCGTGGAAATGGAAAATCAAAAAGTAATTTGGAGGAGTAGCCAGGAAGCTATGTACAGCTGGGCCCCCCTCTCAGCGGGCATGATCTGCCTACATTGCATAGAGAATCACAGAGATCAAGTGATGACATCACTGGGTCTGAAATTATATATGTAAAGAAAATGGAAACTCAGAATGTGATGAGGATGGAAAGGAGGAACTGGGGGAGGCAAAATATCCTCAGATTAAACTTCAGCTTCAATGTCATTTCAAAAGCAATGTTCGTGATGATCCGCCTGTATTGCATTGAGAAGCACAGAGACCCAGTGATGATGTCACTGCATCTAAAATATGGTATGTAAAGAAAATGGAAAAATCTGAGTGTGGTGAGGAAGGGAGGGAGGGACCAGGACGATATGTAAAGCACCCTGCCAGCCCCTCCCACCAGACACACTCTGCCTACATTGCATAGAGAATCACAGAGACCCAGCACCCCACCAGCCCATCTCAACAGAAAAAATCTGAATAGAGAATCACAGAGACCCAGTGATGACATCATGGTCTAAAATAATGTGTGTCACGAAAATAGAAAATCAGAACGTGGTGAGGAAGGGAGGAATCAGGATGCTATGCAAAGCACCCTGCCAGCCCCTCCCACCTGAACATTCTGCCTGCGTTGCATAGAGAATCACAGAGAACCAGTGATGACATCATGGTCTAAAATAAGGTATGTCATAAAAATAGAAAATCAGAATGTGGTGAGGAAGGGAGGGAGGAACCATACAATATGCAGAGCACCCTGCCAGCCCCTCCCACCAGATACACTCTGCCTGCGTTGCATAGAGAATCACAGAGACCTAGTGGTGACATCACGGGGTCTAAAATAAAGTATGCCATGAAAAGGGAGAATCAGAATGTGGTGCGGAAGGGAGGGAGGAACCAGGACGCTATATGTACAGCACCGTGCTAGCCCCTCCCACCAGTCACACTCTGCCTGCATTGCAAAGAGAATCACAGAGACCCAGTGATAACATCACGGGGTCTAAAATAATGTGTGTCACGAAAATGGAGAATCAGAATGTGGTGAGGAAGGGAGGGAGGTACCAGGATGCTATGTGTACAGCACCCCGCCAGCCCATCTTACCCGAAATAATCTGCATAGAGAATCACCGAGGCCCAGTGATGACATCACGGGGTCTAAAATAATGTATTTCATAAAAATGGAAAATCAGAACGGTTGAACTGGATGGACTTTTGTCTTTTTTCAGCCAGACTAACTATGTAACATGGTGAGGAAGGGAGAGAGGAACCAGGACGCTATGTAAAGCACCCTGCTAGTCCATCTGCCCTGAAACAATCTACATAGAGAATCATAGAGGCCCAGTGATGACATCACAGGGTCTAAAATAAGGTATGCTACGAAAATGAAGAATCAGAAAGTGGTGAGGAAGGGAGGGAGGAACTAGGATGCTATATATACAGCACCATTCCAGCCCTCCCATCAGACACACTATGCCTGCATTGCACAAAGAATCACAGAGGCCCAGTGATGACATCACGGGGTCTAAAATAAGGTATGCCATGAAAATGGAGAATCAGAATGTGGTGAAGAAGGAAGGGAGGAACCAGGATGCTATATGTACAGCACCCCACCAACCCACCTCACTGGAAACAATCTGCACAGAGAATCACAGAGGCCCAGTGATGACATCACGGAGTCTAAAAATGTCAAGGAAACGGAAAATCTGCATGTGGTGAGGAAGGGAGGGAGGAACCAGGACCAGGAGTGGACTGACAACTCATGGGGCCCCCGGGCAATAGGGGATCATGGGGCCCCTGTGTCCTTGCCCACACTTAAAGCACACCCAAAAAAGCCTATAAAAAAGGTACCAGGGGCATTTCATGGGGCCCCCTACTGACCCCGGGCCCTCGGGCAGTGCCCGAGTGCTCGAATGGTCAGTCCTCCCCTTACCAGGGCGCTATATGTACAGCCCCCTGCCAGCCCATCTCACCCGAAACAATCTGCATAGAGAATCATAGAGGCCCAGTGATGACATCACAGGGTCTAAAATAAGGTATGTCATAAAATTGGAAAATCAGCACGTGGTGAGGAATTGAGAGAAGAACCAGGACGCTATGTAAAGAACCCTGCCAGCCCATCTCCCCTGTAACAATCTTCATAGAGAATCACAGAGGCCCAGTGATGACATCACAGGGTCTAAAATAAGGAACGTTTAGGTTTTGTTGGAGAGACGATTGCGGAATCCCGGATTTCGCTCTTCACCTTGGCGGGATCTCGGTCAGGAAATGTCAAGGGCTCAGGAAGTCCTTTTTTGTGGAGGAACCTTCCCTCCACCACCCCCCCCCCCCCTCCCCCCACGCAGACGCTCCTCGCACCATTTTCGGTGATTTCAGCAGTATGGTAATGGTGTTTTCTGCCGCACTGATTCTCTGTTTGTAGAGCTTTGCAAATGTTTTAATGAGTTGCTCGCTAGACGTTTTGCTGACACATTTCACCTTGCAGAGCGGCCGGGATTCCAGGTGTACGCCGCTGACATTGATGGAGCGCCGCGGTGAGACGTGTACAAGGCAAAGTGTTTTAGTCCGCAATTCCCCGACTCCGCACTCCTCCTGCTTCCCGGGAGACCAAAGGCGAGGTGACGCCATGCAGGGATGGTTCCCACCATCCCTATGCTGGATTCCCGGGTCTGTACACCCGCTGTGCCCATTATGAGGGGTTCCCCCCATCCCTATGCTGGATTCCCGGGTCTGTACACCCGCTGTGCCCATTATGAGGGGTTCCCCCCATCCCTATGCTGGATTCCCGGATCTGTACACCCACTGTGCCCATTATGAGGGGTTCCCCCCATCCCTATGCTGGATTCCCGGGTCTGTACACCCGCTGTGCCCATTATGAGGGGTTCCCCCCATCCCAATGCTGGATTCCCGGGTCTGTACACCCACTGTGCCCATTATGAGGGGTTCCCCCCATCCCTATGCTGGATTCCCCGTACTGTACTTCTGTCCCTTGCAGAGAGCTCCGCTATTATATTTTATATGAAATCTTGTGGTTGCAACAATGTATCCATTTGTATCCATTTCGGATACAGATGTTTTTATTCGGATACAAATACATACATTGTTGCAACTGCAAGACTTTTCATATAAAATATAATAGCGGACTGGAATTCTTCTTCTTCTTCTTCTTCTTCTTCTTCTTTTTCCATTTTTCTTCCTCTTCTTCCTCTTCTCTTTCTCTTCTTTTTCTTTTTTCTCTTCTTCTTCTTCTTCCTCTTCTTTTTCTTTTCTTCTTCTTCCTCTTATTTTTCTTCTCCTTTTTTTTTTCTACTTCACTTCTTTTTCTTTTTTCTTCTTCTTTTTCTCTCCTTTTTTTCTTCTTCTTTTTCTCCTTTTTTTTCTACTCTTCTTTTCTTCCTCTTCTTCTTTTTCCTTTTTCTTCTTCTTCTTTTTCTTCTTTTTTTTTCCTCCTCTGCCTCTTCTTTTTCTTTTATCTTCTTCATCTTCTTCTTTTTCTTCCTCTTCTTCTTCTTCCTCTTCCTCTTCTTCTTCTTTTTCTTCTTCCTCTTCTTCTTTTTCTTTTTGCTTCTTCTTCTTTTTTCTTCTTTTTTTCTTCTTGTCTTTTACTTCTTCTCCAATTTCTTTTTTCTTCTTTTCTTTTACTTCTTCTCCAATTTCTTTTTTCTTCTTTTTCTTTTTTCTTCCTCTTCTTCTTTTTTTTCTTCTTCTTTTTTTTTCCTCCTCTGCCTCTTCTTTTTCTTTTATCTTCTTCATCTTCTTCTTTTTGTTCTTCTTCTTCTCTTCCTCTTCTTCTTCTTTTTCTTCTTCCTCTTCTTCTTTTTCTTTTTGCTTCTGCTTCTTTTTTCTTCTTTTTTTCTTCTTTTCTTTTGCCTCTTCTCCAATTTCTTTTTTCTTCTTTTTCTTTTTCTTCCTCTTCTTCTGCTTCTTCTTCTTCCTCTTCTTCTTCTTTTTCTTCTTTCCTTCTCATTCTTCTTCTTTTCTTTTATCTTCTTTCTTCATTCTTCTTTTTTCTTCTTTTTCTTCTTCTATTTTCTTCTTCTTCTTTTTCTCCTTCTTGCAGGTCATGGCTCATGCGCAGATTTTTTTATCGGTAAAACGATCGGCCGATTTGCACATCATTGCTGGGAAAATCGGCCGATCGTCAAAATGGGCCGTGAATTTTCAAACATGACCGATTAAAAAAAATGTGCCAAAACCCCGAAAAACAGCCGACCAATTACCCACTAAGAGTCTATGGCCGGCATAGGAGTGGACCAACCCTTTACAGGCTTTGGAGGCTGCAGACCAGACTCTACAGAGTTAATGTCGGAGGAGTCACTAATCAAGGGGCCGGTTATCAGATTGTTGTTGTACATCTCTTTGCAAATTTATAACGTTCGCAGGAGGTTCCTGGCACCCGGCACCCAGACGCAGCACACCGTGCCAGCCCCATGCGACGTTCCCCTCTTTGTCGGAGGAGATCTTGGCTGCCTCCCTCCAGTAAGTGCTCCACTCCATTATGCAAGCTTTGACATGTTCCCGGTAATTACCGGCGATGATACCACCTCTGCTATAATTAAGGAATGATTATGTTGAACGAAATGAGCCAAGATGGGCCCGGGGTCCCGGGGATGCCAGAGAGGAGCCTGTCAGGGATTATTGATGAGCTGCGGTGGGCAGTCTGGAGCTGCAGACTATCGCTCTGCGGTGGGACCATATCCTACCTGTGCTGCAATCTAGCAGGAGGAACACACTTACAAATCGAGATCGTAAGCTGTGCCGGACAGACGTCTTCATCGGGAATTGCCCCTTCTTACGTCTTTGCCATAAAACACGGAACCGAGGGTTTGGGAATTCGGAGACTCAATTTATTAACCACTTCCAGTCTGGACACTTTCACCCCCTTCCAGTCCGGACACTTTCCCCCCCTTCCAGTCTGGACACTTTCACCCCCTTCCAGTCCGGACACTTTTACCCCCTTCCAGTTTGGACACTTTCACCCCCTTCCAGTTTGGACACTTTCACCCCCTTCCAGTCTAGACGCTTTCACCCCCTTCCAGTCTAGACGCTTTCACCCCCTTCCAGTCCGGACACTTTCACCCCCCTTCCAGTCCGGACACTTTCCCCCCCTTCCAGTCCGGACATTTTCACCCACTTCCAGTCCGGACACTTTCACCTCCTTCCAGTCCGGACACTTTCACCCCCTTCCAGTCCGGACACTTTCACCCCCTTCCAGTCCGGACACTTTCCCCCCCCTTCCAGTCCGGACACTTTCACCCCCTTCCAGTCCAGACACTTTCACTTCTTTCCAGTCCCGACACTTTCACCCCCTTCCAGTCTGGACACTTTCCCCCCCTTCCAGTTCGGACACTTTCACCCCCTTCCAGTCCAGACGCTTTCACCCCCTTCCAGTCCAGACACTGTCACCCCCTTCCAGTCCGGACACTTTCACCCCCTTCCAGTCTAGACGCTTTCACCCCCTTCCAGTCTAGACGCTTTCACCCCCTTCCAGTCTAGACGCTTTCACCCCCTTCCAGTCCGGACACTTTCACCCCCCTTCCAGTCCGGACACTTTCCCCCCCTTCCAGTCCGGACATTTTCACCCACTTCCAGTCCGGACACTTTCACCCCCTTCCAGTCCAGATGCTTTCACCCCCTTCCAGTCCGGACACTTTCACTTCTTTCCAGTCCCGACACTTTCACCCCCTTCCAGTCCGAACACTTTCACCCTGTTCCTGTCCGGACACTTTCACCCCCTTCCAGTCTGGACACTTTCCCCCCCTTCCAGTTCCGACACTTTCACCCCCTTCCAGTCCAGACGCTTTCACCCCCTTCCAGTCCAGACACTTCCCCCCCCCCTCCGGACACTTTCACCACCTTCCAGTCTAGACACTTTCACCCCCTTCCAGTCCGGACACTTTCACCCCCCTTCCAGTCCGGACACTTTCCCCCCTTCCAGTCCAGATGCTTTCACCCCCTTCCTGTCCGGACATTTTCACCCCCTTCCAGTCCGGACACTTTCACCCCTTCCAGTCCGGACACTTTCACCCCCTTCCAGTCCGGACACTTTCCCCCCCTTCCTGTCCGGACATTTTCACCCCCTTCCAGTCCGGACACTTTCACCCCCCTTCCTGTCCAGACACTTTCCCCCCCTTCCATTCTGGACGCTTTCACCCTCTTCCAGTCCAGACACTCCCCCCCCTTCCTGTTCGGACATTTTCACCCCATTCCAGTCCGGACACTTTCACCCCCTTCCAGTCCGGACACTTTCACCCCGTTCCTGTCCGGACACTTTCACCCCCTTCCAGTCTGAACACTTTCACCCCCTTCCAGTCTGAACACTTTCCCCCCCTTCCAGTTCAGACACTTCCCCCCCCCTTCCAGTCTGGACGCTTTCACCCCCTTCCAGTCCCGACACTTTCATCCCCCTTCCAGTCCGGATACTTTCACCCCCTTCCAGTCCGGACACTTTCACCCCCTTCCAGTCTGAACACTTTCCCCCCTTCCAGTCCGGACACTTTCCCCCCCTTCCAGTCCGGACACTTTCACCCCCCTTCCAGTCCGGACGCTTTCCCCCCCTTCCAGTCCAGACACTTTCACCCCCTTCCAGTCCGCACACTTCCCCCCCCCCCTTCCAGTCCAGACACTTTCCCCCCTTCCAGTCCGGACGCTTTCCCCCCCTTCCAGTCCGGACGCTTTCACCCCCTTCCAGTCCGGACACTTTCCCCCCCTTCCAGTCCGGACACTTTCCCTCCCTTCCTGTCCGGACATTTTCACCCACTTCCAGTCCGGACACTTTCCCCCCCTTCCAGTCCGGACACTTTCCCCCCCTTCCAGTCCGGACACTTTCCCCCCCCCTTCCAGTCCAGACACTTTCCCCCCCTTCCAGTCCGGACACTTTTCAGATTTCAGCGCTATCACACTTTGAATGACAATTGCGCGGTCATGCAACACTGTACCTGTATGAATTTTTTAGCATTTTCTTGAGACAGATACAACTTTATTTTGGTGGTATTTATTCACCGCTGGGATTTTTATTTTTTTTGCTATGTAAATGAAAATGTCCAAAAAATTTTAAAAAAGTGTTTTTCTTATAAAGTTTTATAAAAAAAAAAATCTTCCTTCATAAAGCTTGGCCAAAATGTATTCAGTTATCTTTTTAGTAAAAAAAAAAGCCAAATTAGTTCATAACCAAAAATTATAATTTTTCCAAAAATTTTTTACAGTTTTATTTTTTTTATATTATTATTATTTTATTTTTCTTTTTTTTTTTAACATACTTTCACCCTAGAAGTACAGTGTCACCATGGTGACACTGTACTACTTGTGGGGGGGGGGGGGTGAAATCTTTTTTTACACTGATTGCTTTTACACCCATAAAGGCTGTAAAATCAATAATTTCTCCTCTTGCAGCCATTGAGAAATACTGCGTGAGCTATGATTGGTCACAGCTTGTCACATGATACAAGACTGCTGTGAATAGCCCTGTACCATGTGATCTCTGTGATCATTCATAGATTTCACACGTAGTAAGCAATGATGTCATAAGTGACATCTTGCTTACTACTCTTCACGTGATCAATGATTGGCCAATCTGTGATCACATGATTGGGACCTCACACAGAGGTCCCGTACAACAATTGGTGTTCCACTGTGTCCGGAGGACAAAGCGGGCACCGGATCGCTCCCAGGGAGCGCGCACAAGCAGGGAACGGGAAGGCCGTTTATATACATGGGCCGGGCGGGAAGTGGTCCTAGAAACAGGTGTTCTTAAGGTATTTTCTCCTAAAATCAAATGTTCTTACAGTATTGTCTCCTAGAATTAGATATCCTTACGTTAAATGTTCTTAGGGTATTTTCTCCTAGAATGAGATGATCTTGGGATATTTCATTTAGAATCAGATGTTCTTAGGGTATTTTCGCCTAGAATTAAATGTTCTTAGGATATTTCACTTAGAATTAGATGTTCTTAAGGTATTTTCTCCTAAAATCAGAAGTTCTTACAGTATTGTCTCCTAGAATCAGATATCCTTACATTAAATGTTCTTAGGGTATTTTCTCCTAGAATGAGATGATCTTGGGATATTTCATTTAGAATCAGATGTTCTTAGGGTATTTTACGTAGAATTAGATGTTTTTAGGGTATTTTCTCCTAGAATGAGATGATCTTGGGATATTTCATTTAGAATCAGATGTTCTTAGGGTATTTTACGCAGAATTAGATGTTTTTAGGGTATTTTCTCCTAGAATGAGATGATCTTGGGATATTTCATTTAGAATCAGATGTTCTTAGGGTATTTTACGTAGAATTAGATGTTTTTAGGGTATTTTCTCCTAGAATGAGATGATCTTGGGATATTTCATTTAGAATCAGATGTTCTTAGGGTATTTTACGTAGAATTAGATGTTTTTAGGGTATTTTCTCCTAGAATCAGATGTTCTTATGGCATTTCACTTAGAATCAGATGTTCTTAGGGTATTTTACGTAGAATTAGATGTTTTTAGGGTATTTTCTCCTAGAATCAGATGTTCTTATGGCATTTCACTTAGAATCAGATGTTCTTAGGGTATTTTACGTAGAATTAGATGTTTTTAGGGTATTTTCTCCTAGAATGAGATGATCTTGGGATATTTCATTTAGAATCAGATGTTCTTAGGGTATTTTACGCAGAATTAGATGTTTTTAGGGTATTTTCTCCTAGAATGAGATGATCTTGGGATATTTCATTTAGAATCAGATGTTCTTAGGGTATTTTACGTAGAATTAGATGTTTTTAGGGTATTTTCTCCTAGAATGAGATGATCTTGGGATATTTCATTTAGAATCAGATGTTCTTAGGGTATTTTACGTAGAATTAGATGTTTTTAGGGTATTTTCTCCTAGAATCAGATGTTCTTATGGCATTTCACTTAGAATCAGATGTTCTTAGGGTATTTTACGTAGAATTAGATGTTTTTAGGGTATTTTCTCCTAGAATCAGATGTTCTTATGGCATTTCACTTAGAATCAGATGTTCTTAAGGTATTTTCTCCTAGAAGTAAATGTCCAGGAGCCCTTGAGCTGTGAGGGAGGCCTTCCTCTTTATGTCAGGCCCTACCACCAGGTATGTCACAAGAGCATTTCCTTGTCAGCTGTTGCAAGGCACTTCCCATGTGTATAAATATTCGAGTTTCAGAACCTGTACGAAGCCAGAAGAAGGGAGCTAAGACATCCATGAAAGCTTACATCCTATATAACCTATTTTGCCAATCAGGGAGATCACTTATTCTGTTCACAGATCACTGATTTTGTTTTAAGTTAGGGCTCATGCACATGGTTACATTCACCTCTACAGCATACACATGCTGCATATTTTGGTGCCCAGCATGTCCTGGTGCTGCATACAGCCACTTGTATGAACGGATGAAGGTGGCTGTAGACAACCATGTGCTCTTAGATGCATGAAGAAGTGATGTTCTGAATGCACACTACCTACATTTAGGATGTTGGGTCTCTTAGCAAGCGCCACCTTATGGAAGTAAAGGCACATATTTGCCTACAGCCACCTATATCCATTCATGTCTATTGGCAGCTGTACTCAGCAGCCGGACATCCCAAGCATCAAACATGCGGGCTTGAAGCATTTAACCACTTGAGCTCCAGAGGATTTACCCCCCTTAATGACCACGCCTCTTTTTGCTACTTGGCGCTACACTAATTCAACTGATAACTGCGCGGTCATGCAACGCTGCACCCAAACGAAATTTACGTCCTTTTTTTCACACAAATAGAGCTTTCTTTCGGTGGTATTTGATCACCTGTGCGCTTTTTATTTTTCACGCTATAAACAAAAAATCGCCAAAAAGTTTGAAGAAAAACAATATTTTTTTATTTTCAGCTATAAAAAATATATAGTAAACTCAAAGTTGGTTATAAATTTAGGCCAAAATGTATTCTGCTCCATGTTTTTGGTAAAAAAAATCCCAATAAGTGTATATTGATTGCTGTGTGTGAAGTTATAGCGTCTACAAACTATGGTATAGATACTGCAATTTACGCCATTTTTCTGCTATACAGCGCTGCACTAGTTTAACGGACAATTGCGCGGTCATGCAGTACAGTACATAAATGAAATTTACATCCTTTTTTTCCCCAAAAATTGAGCTTTCTTTCGGTGGTATTTGATCGCCTGTGTGGTTTTTATTTTTTGCACTATAAAAAAAAAGGCTGACAATTTTGAGGGAAAAAAAACAATATTTTGGACTTTTTGCTATAAAACGTGTCCAGTAAAAAAAAAAAAATGCAAAAAATCAAATTTAGTCATAAATTTCTGCCAAAATGCATTCTGCGACATGTCTTTGCTAAAAAAAAACCCCAATACGTGTAAATTAATTGGTTTACGTGAAAGTTATAGCGTTTACAAATGGCGGGAAAGATACTGGGATTTTTAGGGTTTTTTTTATACTAATAATGGCGGCGATCAGCGAATTATGGCGGCGATCAGGGACTTATGGCGGGACTGCGGGACTGCGGCGGACATTCTGACATTGGGGGGTACTGACTTGGGGTCACTGACATCCCCAAAACACTAATACAGTGATCAGTGCAAAAAAAAAAAAAAACTGACACTGTACTAATGGCAATGGGGAGGAAGGGGTTAACTTTATTTTGCAGGGAAGGGTTATAGGAGTGAGGGGGAGCGTTTTACTAGGGGGCGGGGCGGGGGCGGGGTGTGTACTGGGCGGGACAAGGCTGATTGAGAAAGTGAAACTATTCTTTCTCGATCAGCTCATCCTCTAGCTGACAGGGAAGTGACAGACAGCACAGCTACTGCAGCTGTGCTCTCTGTCACCGTTTACCGCCGATCGCCGGGACATAGCCGCTAATGAGCGGCTGTGATCCGGCAACTGACATCTGCGGTGGTGATCCACAGGACAAATAGGGCGGCAGCGCGCCTCGCGTGCGCTCCCTATTTGTTTACAAAACGCACGTTTTAAAACGTGGTTTTGCCTGTGAGTGCCGCCCTGCTGCCGTATATGTACAGTGGCTGGGCGGAATGCGGTTAAATAAAAAAAAAAAAGACAAAAAATAATATTTTACTGGGTTCCCTTTAAGACTTCTCATTGACCGTTGTACTGCAAGCAGATGAATAGCAAGAACCTTCCGGCGGTAATACGTGACAGCTGCCTGGTATTAAACCGCTTTCCTAATACATAGCAGATTGTTCAATTCTCTGACATCCCCCGGGGTCTACTTATCAAGTTGTTTCGGGCCCCGGACAATTCTCACACAATGATTTAGAAAGTCTTTTACCGCAGAGATCACAGACCCCGCCATTGATCCGACTCTGTTCCTATTGATAAGTGATATGAAGGACATGGATCAAAGGGGCTGATTATTGGACTCATCCATCACCGTGTAAATGTTAAATATAAAATGCTAATGACTCTCATAAAGTAGACTGGAGGTCCTCAACCTTCAGCCCCTCGAGGCCGTCAGCAGGGCGAGCGTTTGCAGCGTTGGTTTGGTGGAAACTACCGCAAGCTGGAGCAAGATTTCTCTATTAAATGAGTTTATATTGAATAGACCCCAAACCTATATTTTAAATTAAAGCGAAACCAACATGTTAGTGTGTTGTGGTGGTGGAGCAAAGCATGTCCAGGGGCAGACTCATGGGGCTCCAGGTAATAGGAAATCATGGGGCCCCCATGTCCTAGCTCTCACTCAAACCACACCCAAAAAAGCCTATGAAACGTACCAGGGGCATCTCATGGGGCCCCCTACTGACCCTGTGCCCTCAGGCAGTGCTGAGTGGCTAAATGGTCAGTCCGCTCCTGAGCATATCCATCATCAATGTGCATTAAGGTGCCAATACCTCAATGTGCTGGTTTGAAGCGGCACTTGGTTGATTTTTATTTAGATCTTTGCTGTTACACAAATGCGTCATGAGAACACATACTTTATTGCACATGTTACGGCAAAGTGCAGTAATGCGCGCAACATTGCCCTGCAGTACCATTCATTTTTAATGGCACTCTAACATACTAAGGCAATGTAGACGCATTGTAGTGTGCCACAATGCACAATGGTGTGGTCCATTACAGGAAAAAAAATATTTTTCGACACATTTTTTACCGTTTACTTTTCAGCGCAAAGGAAAATCAACTGAACACGCTGGTGCGAAGTTCACTCACAGAGAATCATTGATTTTCAACATCCTTGCATTGGAAATGCATCCCAGTGCATATGGTGTAAATGGGCGTTTAGGGAGCTTTGGCAGCTCATTCATTTTGTGCCGTAAATAAGAAGCCTCACTTATATTTTTATTAATGCGTTCTGTTTCCCAGGGGACAAAGTACATGGAAGTGCTTTATCCCATCTTCCTATGTTTTGTTCAAGACTAACTGTGAGGTTGGACAGGGCACCCCTCCTCAGTGCCATCTTAATAGCATCATGGGCCCCTGGGCAAAGCTATGCCGCCTGCATCAGGTGTCTCCATCACAGTGCCCCCATCTATCAGGTGTCCTCATCATAGTGTCCACATCCATCAGCTGTCCCCATCACAGTATCCCCATCCATCAGGTGTCCCCATCACAATGTCCCCACCCATCAGGTCTCCCCATCACAGTATCCCCCACACATCAGATGTCCCCATCACAGTATCTCCATACATCAGATGGACGTCCCCGCCACAATGTCCCCATCACAGTATCTCCATACATCAGATGGACGTCCCCGTCACAATGTCCCCATCACAGTATCTCCATACATCAGATGGACGTCCCCGCCACAATGTCCCCATCACAGTATCTCCATACATCAGATGGACGTCCCCGTCACAATGTCCCCATCACAGTATCTCCATACATCAGATGGACGTCCCCGCCACAATGTCCCCATCACAGTATCTCCATACATCAGATGGACGTCCCCGTCACAATGTCCCCATCACAGTATCTCCATACATCAGATGGACGTCCCCGTCACAATGTCCCCATCACAGCATCTCCATACATCAGATGGACGTCCCCATCACAATATCCCCATCACAGTATCTCCATACATCAGATGGATGTCCCCATCACAATGTCCCCATCACAGTATCCCCATACATCAGATGGATGTCCCCATCACAAAGTCCTCATCACAGTATCCCCATACATCAGATGTCCCCATTACAGTATCTCCATACATCAGATGGATGTCCCCATCACAGTATCCCCACACATCAGATGTCCCCATCACAATATCCCCACCCATCAGGTGTCCCCATCACAATATCCCCACCCATCAGGTGTCCCCATCACAGTATTCCCATACATCAGGTGTCCCCATCACAGTATCTCCATACATCAGATGAATGTCCCCATCACAGTGTCCCCATCCATCAGGTATCAGCATCACAGTATCCCCATGCATCAGATGTCCCCATCCATCAGGTGTCCCCATCACAGTGTCTCCTTACATCAGGTGTCCCCATCACAGTGTCCCCATACATCAGGTGCCCCATCACAGTGTCCCCATCCATCAGTTTCCCCCTTCACAGTGTCCTCATCTATAAGATGTCTCTATCACAGTGCCCCCTTACATCAGGTGCCCCATCACAGTGTCCCCATCCATCAGTTTCCCCCTTCACAGTGTCCCCATACATCAGGTGCCCCATCACAGTGCCCCCTTACATCAGAGTTGTGCCCTCCTCCCCCCTTGTACCCACAGATCAAAAAGTGCTGTTACCACCTGCAATGAAGACAGTTCCTCTTTTCTCTCCTGCTCTGAGGTGGGTTATCTGTGCTAACTTTCTTCTGCCCTCTGCAGGAGGAATGAAAAAGCTGAATCTTCTTTCCAGTATTAGTCAGCCGCAGCTCCTTCTGACAGGAGTGACATTGCAGTTACTCCTGTCAAAGAAGAGCAGCACAAGTGGCCAAATTGCAAGTGCACCCCCCCCAACACAGCACCCGGGCCCCCCTCCTTGTCTTAGCCCTGATCATAGGGCCCCCATACACCTGGGGCCCCTGGGCAGTTCATTAAGATGGCCCTGACCCTCCTCCCTCCACAGCCATCCAACAATGCAGTAAGCAAGCATATGGCTGCTTTAACTACTCGCCGACCGCAGATAGCCGAATGACGGCTGCACTGCGGCCGGCCAGTTCTGGGTGGACGTCATATGACGTCCTCCCAGAACGCACTATCCTGCGCGCCACCGGGGGCGCGCACCTAGCGATTTCCGTGATCGCTGTGTCCTACGGACACAGCTGATCACGTGACGTGGTAAAAGGCCAATCACAGCGGCCTTTTACCACGTGATCAGCCGTGTCCAATGACATGCTGATCACCGGGAAATGCAAATGCCGGTTCTCGGTTGCACTTTCCTCACGCTGTCAGAACATGAGGAAAGTACTGCCGAGGACCGGCAGTTGTCAGAGCAGGGATTGGCACCGATCATCAGGGTCACTGATCATCAGTGTCCTGATGATCGGTGCCCAGCAGTGCCACACACAAGTTCCGCCCACCTGTGCCCAGCAGTGCGCCCACCTGTGCCACCCAGCAGTGTCACCACCTTTGCCCAGAAGTGCCACCTACCTGTGCCCAGTAGTGCCACCCACCTGTGCCCACCAGTGCCACCCACCAGTGCCCATCAGTGCAGCCCAGCAGTGCTGCCAGTCAGTGCCACCAGTGAGTGCCCAGCGGTTGTGCCAGTCAGTGCACAGCAGTGCCGTCAGTCAGTGCCCAGCAGTGATGTCAGTCAGTGCCATCTATCAGTGCTGTCTATCAGTACCCATTATCAGTGTCGCCTATCAGTGCCGCATATCAGTGCCACCTATCCGTGATACCTCGTTAGTGCTGCCTATCAGTGCCGCCTATCAGTGCCGCCTATCAGTGCCCATCAGTGCCGCCTATCAGTGCCCATCAGTGCTGCTTCATCAATGCACATCAGTGAAGGAGAAAAATTACCTGTTTGAAAAAATTTATAATAGAAACAAAGAAACTTTTTTTTTTCAAATTTTTTTGCGTTTTTTTTTTGCTTATAGCACAAAAAGTAAAGTGCCCAGCGGTGATTAAATACCACCAAAATAAATCTCTATTTGTGAGAAAAAAATTATAAAAATTTCATATGGGTACAATCTTGCATGACCGCGCAATTGTCAATCAAAGTGCGACAGCACTGAAAGCTGAAAATTGGCCTGGTGTGGTAGGGGGTGTGTGACAGGAGTTACTTTGGGTGGGGGTCCCATGGAACACAGCTCACTTTGGAGAGGTGGGGAGACCCCTTTCTCAGCCCCCATATCCCTCTTATGTGTAAGTCACCCTGTGCCTGTTAGGAGTACAGAGTGAAATGTCCTAATATTGGGGGGGTTGCTGATTGTTTAATGCCATGTGGTTGCATCCCATTGTTCTATTGTGTGTTTTGCTTGGGAGCAAACTATTATGGGATGTATGTGTTTGTGTATTGGCTTGGTGGGGGGTGTTTCCAGCAGCCCCTGGGTAGAGTGCTGAGACAAAGCCTCGACTTGAAGGGGTGGAGTACCTGCGCCTATTTTCTGAGAAAAAAAGCCTTGTATACAGCCATGGTGAAAGGAGGAGTACCCTGATCGACATCACAGCTAGCCTTAGTACACAAGAAGATGGCACAAAGCACTATGTGGATTTTGTCTCTTGGGGAACAAAACATATAATAAAATGGAAGTGGGACTACTCCGTTACTCTGCTACGCATGTTAATGAGCATCATGCTAAGCATTAACACACCATAAAGAGGTAACTAGGTCAGCAATGTTCCTGGTTTCCTCACAGGTGTTGGTATGTGTGGCATTGGCAGCTTCCGGCCCTCTGAGCTCTGCCAATAAGCCCAGAGTTGTTGGGGGTGGAATCAAGGGATGGTGCTCAGAGGTGTGTAGGGGGTGGAACCAAAGCATGGTGCTTGGAGGTGTGTAGGGGGTGGAATCAAGGGACGGTGCTCAGAGGTGTGTAGGGGGTGGAACCAAAGCATGGTGCTTGGAGGTGTGAAGGGGGTGGAATCAAGGGACGGTGCTCAGAGGTGTGTAGGGGGTGGAACCAAAGCATGGTGCTTGGAGGTGGGTAGGGGGTGGAATCAAGGGATGGTGCTCAGAGGTGTGTAGGGGGTGGAACCAAAGCATGGTGCTTGGAGGTGGGTGGGGGGTGGAATCAAGGGATGGTGCTCAGAGGTGGGTAGGGGGTGGAACCAAAGCATGGTGCTTGGAGGTGGGTAGAGGTTGGAACCAAGGGATGGTGCTCAGAGGTGGGTAGGGTGCTGAGACAAAGCCTTGACTTGAAAGGGTGGAGTACCTACACCTATTTTCTGAGAAATAAAGCCTTGTATACAGCCATGGTGAAAGGAGGAGTACCCTGATCGACATCACAGCTAGCCTTAGTACACAAGAAGATGGCACAAAGCACTATGTGGATTTTGTCTCTTGGGGAACAGAACACATACCAAAATGGAAGTGGGACTACTCCGTTACTCTGCTACGCACGTTAATGAGCACCATGCTAAGCATTAACACACCATAAAGAGGTAACTAGGTCATCAATGTTCCTGGTTTCCTCACAGGTGTTGGTATATGTGGCATCGGCAGCTTCCGGCCCTCTGAGCTCTGCCAATAAGCCCAGAGTTTTTGGGGGTGGAATCAAGGGATGGTGCTCAGAGGTGTGTAGGGGGTGGAACCAAAGCATGGTGCTTGGAGGTGTGTAGGGGGTGGAATCAAGGGACGGTGCTCAGAGGTGTGTAGGGGGTGGAACCAAAGCATGGTGCTTGGAGGTGGGTAGGGGGTGGAATCAAGGGACGGTGCTCAGAGGTGTGTAGGGGGTGGAACCAAAGCATGGTGCTTGGAGGTGGAATCAAGGGATGGTGCTCAGAGGTGGGTAGGGGGTGGAACCAAAGCATGGTGCTTGGAGGTGGGTAGAGGTTGGAACCAAGGGACGGTGCTCAGAGGTGGGTAGGGTGCTGAGACAAAGCCTTGACTTGAAAGGGTGGAGTACCTACACCTATTTTCTGAGAAATAAAGCCTTGTATACAGCCATGGTGAAAGGAGGAGTACCCTGATCGACATCACAGCTAGCCTTAGTACACAAGAAGATGGCACAAAGCACTATGTGGATTTTGTCTCTTGGGGAACAGAACACATAACAAAATGGAAGTGGGACTACTCCGTTACTCTGCTACGCACGTTAATGAGCACCATGCTAAGCATTAACACACCATAAAGAGGTAACTAGGTCATCAATGTTCCTGGTTTCCTCACAGGTGTTGGTATGTGTAGCATTGGCAGCTTCCGGCCCTCTGAGCTCTGCCAATAAGCCCAGAGTTGTTGGGGTGGAATCAAGGGATGGTGCTCAGAGGTGTGTAGGGGGTGGAACCAAAGCATGGTGCTTGGAGGTGTGTAGGGGGTGGAATCAAGGGACGGTGCTCAGAGGTGTGTAGGGGGTGGAAGCAAAGCATGGTGCTTGGAGGTGGGTAGGGGGTGGAATCAAGGGATGGTGCTCAGAGGTGTGTAGGGGGTGGAACCAAAGCATGGTGCTTGGAGGTGGGTGGGGGGTGGAATCAAAGGATGGTGCTCAGAGGTGGGTAGGGGGTGGAACCAAAGCATGGTGCTTGGAGGTGGGTAGAGGTTGGAACCAAGGGAGGGTGCTCAGAGGTGTGTAGGGGGTGGAACCAAAGCATGGTGCTTGGAGGTGTGTGGGGGGTGGAATCAAGGGATGGTGCTCAGACGTGGGTAGAGTTTGGAATCAAGGGATGGTGCTCAGAGGTGGGTAGGGTGCTGAGACAAAGCCTCGGCTTGAAAGGGTGGAGTACCTGCGCCTATTTTCTGAGAAATAAAGCCTTGTATACAGCCATGGTGAAAGGAGGAGTACCCTGATCGACATCACAGCTAGCCTTAGTACACAAGAAGATGGCACAAAGCACCTATATGGATTTTGTCCCTTGGGGAACAGAACACATAATAAAATGGAAGTGAGACTACCCCGCTACTCTGCTACGCACGTTAATGAGCACCATGCTAAGCCTTAACGCACCATAAAGAGGTAACTAGGTCATCAATGTTCCTGGTTTCCTCACAGGTGTTGGTATGTGTGGCATTGGCAGCTTCCGGCCCTCTGAGCTCTGCCAATAAGCCCAGAGTTGTTGGCCGCCATTGAGGATCAGTGTTGAGAAATTCTGTGCTAAGGCAATTGCGGTACTCTGATATCTTTCACTTCCCGCACCTTTTCTCATTCCCCGATCTCAGTACAGACTGAATATATATCCAAAGCATAACTTTCACCCACCGCATTTCATTATTAACCTCATTTTTCTACCTACTGTACTGGCTAAAACTATCATGTAGCTTTATGCTAAAATGTAAGTTTCTGCCTGACTTTTCCTGTTTCAGGAATTACAATGAGTGCGTTGGGTGCCTCTAGGCTAGACTTCTCTCTGTGTGAGTCAGAAAGAAAACATATTTCATGGAAAGTATCTTCTTTGGTATTAACCCAGCTGCTCCGCTGCCTCCAGCAATGATTTAGTCAGAACAGCTGCTTGACTTAAAGTAAAAAAAAAACAAGACATTCGATTACCATAGTTCCGACTTTCTATCTCTCTCTCTCCCTTTTTTTTTTGTCTTGTCTATTCAAGGTAAAGTCATCTTCAGCTAAATCTATGGCAAATATTGCTTTTTCCATTCTATGCAGGTTGCTGGAAGCGTGACAAAAACTTAAATACCGCCAAGTTATCAGACCCAGGAAATGTACGGGGACGGCGCTCATAACTTATTAATGTTTTCTCCCCAAGGCTTGAGTCTAACTTCTCTTATTCTTATACTGTGTTCTCAGCTTCTCTCTCTTTCTTTTGCTCTCTAGGTCAACTAAAGCATCACTACTATGCCTTTTGTCTGAGATCAAGTGTAGTGTCAGGAATGGACTTGCCAATAGTGGTGGGACTCACCTGCCTTATGGGGCTGCAGTACCAGGGCTGGCCAGCGGGTGCTCTCAACAACCAGAGGTTCACTTCGGCAATTAGCCATCGCCTGGGGCTGATTGCAGGTGGTGTATTTAAGGGATGGCCAGACCTGCAGTCTGTGGCTTGGTGTGTGTTTTTTCATGGGCCCCTGTATCTTGTAACCTGCGTTCCTGTTCCTGTTTCTGCCTCTGCCTGACTTGTTGCCGACCCTGCCTGATCCTGATCCTGACCTCTGCTGACTTCTCCTGTTTGATCCCTGGCTTGTGACCCTGACCATTCTCTCCGCCTGCTCCTCCTGTACCTACCTGCCCGATAGTTATCGACCCGGCCTGCCTGACTACGTTGTGCTCTATATGTGTATGTACCTGTGTATCTATATCAGTTTAGGTTTGGGTTTGTTTCACCTTGTTGTATGTATTTGTGTCAGCTTGGGGTTGGGTGCACTGCGTTTATGTTTGTATTGTTAGTCTTAATAAATTGTCTTATTTATACCATATCTGAAGCCTGCGTTTCTCTGTGTCAGTCCACACACTTCTGGTCACACCCGCATCCCTGACATGTAGTATCTGTTTTACCAGTAGGGGCACTCTACCATCATTCTGGACTTTTGGCTAGGCTATCCTCCACTCTTCCTCCACTCTTCCTACCACTCCATCCCCCACAGCTTTTCCTCCCGTACCACTCTCCCCTCCCTCCAAGTAGCAGGGCCCTCGAACCCCTTGTGTATCGCATTGTATTGTTATTGTACTGTCTCATGTATTGTCTCCCACCATACTGTACAGCGCTGTGCGAACTGTTGGCGCTATATAAATACTGTATAATAATAATAAATAGTATCCCTGCTGGTATGATGGGGTCCTTTGGGATCTTCCTCGTGTGAAGGAATCTAAACTGGGCGCCCAATGGGTAAGTTGGGGGTCATTAGCAGTGGTGTATTTAGGTTTTGTACTGCCCTAGGCAACACAAAAATTGTCTGCCTTCCACCTACCTTGGCTAGGTAGATCTGAGTGTGCCTTGCTCCTGTTAGGAGTCTTGGGCCCCATGGGGCCAGGGAGGGGTCCTTCCTCTTCGGGAGGGAACCATGACACACCGTAGTGCACTTTTTTGTGTGTGTTCACATGCACTTTTTTGGTTCACTTTGGTTCTTTGGTTTTTTTTGCAGTGCATCATGGCCTCGAAAAAAAAAAAAAACACTTCCTACCCACACAGCTCTATCAATCTATCAACATGCTTTCACTTAAAGAGGGCATTCCAGTTGCTCATGGATTTTGCTGAGAAAGTTTGTGATTTGTCTCTTTGCAATCTAAAAAGTTACCATAAAAACTTATAGATTTTAAGCAAAAATTGTCAGTTTTCTTATTTGTCAAATTTTGACAAAATTCTCTACATTTCATTACATTTGACCAAAAATGCATTTTGACAATGGGTAATGATGAAATGAGGCGATTTAAGGTTGGTCTAACCGCAAATTGACCGTAAGAATTTATAGACTCAGGTCGTTAGACTTTAACTAGGTATGAGCAAAAAGTATCAGGTTTGGATTAGCCAAAATTTTGGCAAAATTTTCAACATTTCACTATATTGTCAAAATGTATTGGGGTCAATGGGCAATGGTCAAATTAAGGTGATTTAGGGTTGGATTTACAAACAAGGTCTTGTGGGCAGAAGGGTTTTGTTTGACCTGATGATCACATGGTCTTTGTTTGTAAACAAAAGCTGTGTCAGGCATGATTGAGACTTGGCTTTGTTATGTAAACAATTGTAAGCTAAGCAATCAGTGTCCTTGTTTCACTGGTTAAATATAAAATAATAATTTCGGGACCATCGTTTATTCTTTCGATCATGGCACTCTTTACTACTCAGATATATATGGCACAGGTCCTTGGCTAGACTCCGATATATCTTGGTGAAAAGGCGAGACGACAGTGGTGCAAGCCTTCCCCACTTGGAATTATATCAAGTAGCAGCTTTACTTAGTAGGGTCCTGAATTAGTTCCACAGCAGCTTCTGTAAGCAGTGAGCAGGGGCGGACTGACAACTCATGGGGCCCCAGGGCAATAGGGGATCATGGGGCCCCTGTGTCCTTGCCCAAATCCAAAAAAGCCTATGAAAAAGGTACCAGGAGCATCTCATGGGGCCTCCTACTGACCCCGGGCCCGAGTTTCCAAATGGTCAGTCCTCCCCTGGCTGTGAGTTACCCTTAAATCGGACTTGTCACCTGTCCCATTGACATCTCTTGCATGGTTACTTCCCGAAGATTGTCCGCATATATCGCGACTAACGCCTTTTGCTCTTCACCTTTTTTGCACATTTGGTGCATTCTCATACACAGTATTTCTTCGAGGCCTTGGCCCCTAACACCAATTCTGCGTAACCCAGGCTTTCCACCTGGACTGGCAGAGAAGGGCTTTCTATGTTGGCAATTAGAGATGAGCGAATCGAACCAGGCGAACCGGAATTTCAGGAAATATTCGATTCGCGTCGAATCCGAAATTTTGCCTACTTCGGGTGCGCGAATCGAACATTTCCCGATCAGCGGCAAAAGTGTCCTGCAGTGAGCTCCGCTATTTCTGACAGTTCTCTGACAGAAGGAACACATGTTTAGCGGTTGAAACATTGTATCTATTAGTTTCCATTTAGGATACAGATGTTTCAACCACTGTACAGTGAAGAAGCTGTCAGAGAACTGTCAGAAATAGAGGAGCTCTGCACATACACTTTTTGCCGGCTTGGAATTATTCTTCTTTTCATCCTACTTCTTCTTCTTCTTCTTCTTCTTCATCCTCATCCTCTTCTTCTGAGGATGAGGATGAGGATGAAGAAGAAGAAGAAGAAGAAGAAGAAGTAGGATGAAAAGAAGAATAATTCCAAGCCGGCAAAAAGTGTATGTGCAGAGTTCCTCTATTCTGCAGATACACTTAGAGGAGCTCTGCACATACACTTTTTGCCGGCTTGGAATTAATCTTATTTTCATCCTACTTCTTCTTCTTCTTCTTCATCCTCATCCTCAGAAGAAGAAGAAGAGGATGAGGATGAAGGAAGAAAGAAGAAGAAGAAGTAGGATGAAAATAAGAATAATTCCAAGCCGGCAAAAAGTGTATGTGCAGAGCTCCTCTAAGTGTATCTGCAGAGCTCCTCTAAGTGTATCTGCAGAATAGAGGAACTCTGCACATACACTTTTTGCCGGAAACCGCTGTATGGAGTGAATGTCATAGAACTGTCAGAAATAGACTATTTCTAACAGTTCTGTGACATTCCTTCCATACAGCGGTTGAAACATTGTATCTATTTGTTTCCATAAATGGATCCATTTATGGAAACAAATAGATACAATGTTTCAACGCTGTATGGAAGGAATGTCCCAGAACTGTCATAAATAGTCTATTTCTGACAGTTCTGGGACATTCACTCCATACAGCGGTTGAAACCGCTGTATGGAGTGAATGTCCCAGAACTGTCAGAAATAGACAGAAACTGTCACAGAACTGTCCTCTTTCTCATCCTTCTCCTACTTCTTCTCATCCTTCTCCTTCTTCTCTCTTCCTTCTCCTAAAAAACAACACACAACACCAACAAACTACAACTCACCTTCTTCCTCAACCTCTCCTTCTCCTTCTTCTCATCCTTCTCCTTCTCCTTCTTCTCATCCTTCTCCTTCTCCTCTTCTCATCCTTCTCCTTTCCTTCTCTCATCCTTCTCCTTCTTCTCATCCTTCTCCTTCTTCTCATCCTTCTCTTCCTCATCCTTCTCCTTCTTCTCATCTCTCCTTCTCTTTCTTCTCATCCTTCTCCTTCTTCTCATCCTTCTCCTTCTTTTCATCCTTCTCCTTCTCCTTCTCTCATCCTTCTCCTTCTTCTCATCCTTCTCCTCATCCTTCTCCTTCTCCTCATCCTTCTCCTTCTTCTCATCCTTCTCCTTCTCCTTCTTCTCATCCTTCTCCTTCTCCATCTTCTCATCCTTCTCCTCCTCATCCTTCTCCTTCTGCTTCTCCTTCTCCTTCCTCCTTCTCCTTCTTCTCATCCTTCCTTCTTCTCATCCTTCTCCTTCTTCTCATCCTTCTCCTTCTGCTTCTCCTTCTCCTTCTCCTTCTTCTCATCCTTCTCCTTCTTCTCATCCTTCTCCTTCTTCTCATCCTTCTCCTTCTCCTTCTTCTCATCCTTCTCCTTCTTCTCATCCTTCTCCTTCTTCTCATCCTTCTCCTTCTCCTTCTTCTCATCCTTCTCCTCTTCTCATCCTTCTCCTTCTCCTCATCCTTCTCCTTCTTCTCATCCTTCTCCATCTTCTCATCCTTCTCCTTCTCCATCTTCTCATCCTTCTCCTTCTTCTCATCCTTCTCCTTCTTCTCATCCTTCTCCTCATCCTTCTCCTTCTCCTTCTTCTCATCCTTCTCCTTCTCCTTCTTCTCATCCTTCTCCTTCTCCTTCTTCTCATCCTTCTCCTTCTCCATCTTCTCATCCTTCTCCTTCTTCTCATCCTTCTCCTTCTTCTCATCCTTCTCCTTCTCCTCATCCTTCTCCTTCTCCTTCTTCTCATCCTTCTCCTTCTCCTTCTTCTCATCCTTCTCCTTCTCCTTCTTCTCATCCTTCTCCTTCTCCTTCTTCTCATCCTTCTCCTTCTCCATCTTCTCATCCTTCTCCTTCTCCTTCTTCTCATCCTTCTCCTTCTCCTTCTTCTCATCCTTCTCCTTCTCCTTTTTCTCATCCTTCTCCTTCTCCTTCTCCTTCTCCTTCTCCTTCCTGATCTCCAAGGGCATTTAAATTAAAGGTACAGTGTTCTGCACTAATTTAAAGGCTCTCTGAAGCCTAGAAACCCTTTTTATAAGCCATCTTCGTAGCGAAGAAATTTGCATCGAATCGAATTTCATACTGGAATTCGCCGAATCAGCCGAATCGAATTTTTCAATACTTCGCTCATCTCTATTGGCAATCTTCAGGTCTGTCCCCTTTTTGGCAAGTGCTTACCCCAAAAGGTCTGAAACCCCTGGCAGAACTTGAGCTCCCATCGAGGATAGTGGTTTCAACATTTCCAACTAAATGACTTGGACAGGTTCGAGGAGCTGTGTCTCTTGAACTCAAAATGTCCAAATGCTCATTCTAACTATATGGTATTTTTCTATCTTCTGCATTTCCGGATCGGCAGTTTTACATACGAGACTGGGAACGGGAACTAGGAAGTAATATTGTGCCTGAAGACTGGGCCAAGGCCTTTCTCCTTACATGTTAGATAACTTTAGCCTCCCAGTCGCAGGAGAGAAATGATACAATTATAACTAGATGGTATCGCTGCCCAGCTTTATTAAATAAGACTGATCCGGCGACTTTAGATCAATGTTGGAGATGTGGTGAGCTGGGCGGCACCTACTTACATATGGGATGGTCCTGCCCAGTGGTAAAACATTTTTGGTTAGCCATATTTCAGTCTGTCCACCATACTGCCCCATACTACATCACTGACCTAATATCCAAGTACCGTCCAGCACGCACACTCCGCTCCTCACAAGACCTCCTTCTCTCTAGTTCTCTGGTCTCCTCCTCCCATGCCCACCTCTAGGACTTCTCCAGGGTGTCACCCATCCTCTGGAACTCCCTGCCCCAACCCATCAGATTATCACCTACTCTCCTCTTCTTTAGGTGCACTCTGAAAACCCATCTCTTCAGGGAAGCCTACCCCACCCCCTGCTAACTTGCCGACCTCCTCCACTCTTCCTACCACTCCATCCCCCACAGCTATCTCCTCCTGTACCACCATCCCCTCCCTCCTAGATTGTAAGCTCCAAAGAGCAGGACCCTCGAACCCCTCGTGTATTGTATTGTATTGGTATTGTTCTCTCCCATGTTCTGTCCCCCTTTGTAATGTACAGCGCTGAGCGAACTATTGGCGCTTTATAAATACTGTATAATAATAATAATAATTACAGGTAGGACCTGGCCGGAGACTCCAGAGGTAGCTCTTCTCTCGATAATCCCCGGGTCAATTAAATCTATTAAAAAGGGAGTATTTAAATTCCTCCTATTAGCAGGAAGAGTCTTGACTCCTAGGCATTGAAAATCCTCAACAATACCTACAATAAAGGAATGGGAGAGGAAGTAAATCACATTATGCACATGGAGAAGTTAATAGCAAAATAACATTTATGCCAAGTTTAGGGAAATATGGTTCCCGAGGGTCGAATTCTCTTCAAGACTACTGCCCTTTATGAGATAACAAGCTCTGGTATCTTCGTATTTGAAGTAATTGACAAGATCCTCACTTTCCACCAGTCCTCCTCTGCATCATTCAGATGTTCAGTGGCAGACTTCATGAGCTTTCTTGAGCAGAGGGACCTTGTGGGCACTGCGGGATTTCAGTCCTTGTCGGCGTAGTGTGTTACCAATTGTTTTCTTGGTGACAGCGGTCCCAGCTGCCTGGAGATCATTGACAAGATCCTCACGTGTAGTTCTGGGATGATTCCTCACTGTTCTCATGATCATTGACACTCCAAGAGGTGAGATCTTGCATGGTGCACCAGACCTAGGGAGACTGACACTTGTTTTGTGTTTCTTCCATTTGTGAATGATTGCACCAACTGTTCTCACCTTCTCACCAAGCTGCTTGGCCCGTAGTTTGGTAGCCCAGTCCAGCCTTGTGTAGGTCTACCATATTGTCCTTGACATCCTTGGACAGCTCTTTGGTCTTTGCCATGGTGGAGAGTTTGGAATCTGATGGTTTGATTGCTCCTGTGGACAGGTGTCTTTTATACAGGTAACACAATGAGATTAGCAGCACTCCCTTTAAGAGACTGCTTCTAATCTCAGCTTGTTACCTGTATGAAAGACACCTGGTAGCCAGAAATCCTGCTGAATGATAGGGGATCAAATCCTTCTTTCCCTCATGAACATGCAGATCAGTCATCATTTGTTAGACGCATTTCTGCTGAATTTGTTGTTGTATTCTGTCTCTCAGTGTTACACCGAACATTCCATTGTTAGACCGATCATTTCTGTGTGAGGGGCGAACATTCCATTGTTAGACCGATCATTTCTGTGTGAGGGGCGAACATTCCATTGTTAGACCGATCATTTCTGTGTGAGGGGCGAACATTCACCATCAGCAGGGGAGCAAATACGCATTTCCTTCTCTGTAACTCTAAAATTTCCAGAGCCTCCATAGTAGGAGCACATGTATTAATTAGTGATGGGCCGAACACCCCCCTGTGCGGTTCAGGGACGAACATCCGAACCTACAGAATGTTTGACAGTGAACTTCGAACACAAACAATTTACTGAGCGGTATCTTACTGCATCTGAGTATGTGGTGCGATCCCGCTCAGTAACCAAAATACCGCATGAGTTATATTATGAAGTCACGTGATATTTTAGTTGTGAAACATTCATTGTTGTTTCAGCTGTCAGTGGGGTTGCCAGCAATTGCCAGCAATTAAAAAAAAAAAAAAAATTTTTTTAGGCCTCTCCCAAAATGCATACTAGACCCTTATCCGAGCATGCAGCCCAGCGGGTCAGGAAAGGTGGGGGGGATGAGCGAGAGCCGCTCCTGTCCTGAACCACGCCAGGCCACATGCCCTCAACGTTTTGTAATTTTTTCTCCAAACAAAATTTATTGGTAGAAATAAAAAGAGAGCATACAGTCAGGTCCATAAATATTGGGACATCAACACAATTCTAACATTTTTGGCTCTATACACCACCACAATGGATTTGAAATGAAACGAACAAGATGTGCTTTAACTGCAGACTGTCAGCTTTAATTTGAGGGTATTTACATCCAAATCAGGTGAACGGTGTAGGAATTACAACAGTTTGCATATGTGCCTCCCACGTCTTAAGGGATCAAAAGTAATGGGACAATTGGCTTCTCAGCTGTTCCATAGCCAGGTGTGTGTTATTCCCTCATTATCCCAATTACAATGAGCAGATAAAAGGTCCAGAGTTCATTTCAAGTGTGCTATTTGCATTTGGAATCTGTTGCTGTCAACTCTCAAGATGAGATCCAAAGAACTGTCACTATCAGTGAAGCAAGCCATCATTAGGCTGAAAAAACAAAACAAACCCATCAGAGAGATAGCAAAAACATTAGGCGTGGCCAAAACAACTGTTTGGAAAATTCTTAAAAAGAAGGAACGCACCGGTGAGCTCAGCAACACCAAAAGACCCGGAAGACGACGGAAAACAACTGTGGTGGATGACTGAAGTATTCTTTCCCTGGTGAAGAAAACACCCTTCACAACAGTTGGCCAGATCAAGAACACTCTCCAGGAGGTAGGTGTATGTGTGTCAAAGTCACCAATCAAGAGAAGAGTCCACCAGAGTGAATACAGAGGGTTCACCACAAGATGGAAACCATTGGTGAGCCTCAAAAACAGGAAGGCCAGATTAGAGTTTGCCAAACGACATGTAAAAAAGCCTTCACAGTTCTGGAACAACATCCTATGGACAGATGAGACCGACATCAACTTGTACCAGAGTGATGGGAAGAGAAGAGTATGGAGAAGGAACTGCTCATGATCCTAAGCATACCACCTCATCAGTGAAGCATGGTGGTGGTAGTGTCATGGCGTGGGCATGTATGGCTGCCAATGGAACTGCTTCTCTTGTATTTATTGATGATGTGACTGCTGACAGAAGCAGCCGGATGAATTGTGAAGTGTTTCGGGAATATTATCTGCTCATATTCAGCCAAATGCTTCACAACTCATTGGACGCTTCACAGTGCAGATGGACAATGACCCAAAGCAGACTGCAAAAGCAACCAAAGAGTTTTTTAAGGGAAAAAAGTGGAATGTTATGCAATGGCCAAGTCAATCACCTGACCTGAATCTGATTGAGCATTTCACTTGCTGAAGACAAAACTGAAGGCAAAATGCCCCAAGAACAAGCAGGAACTGAAGACAGTTGCAGTAGAGGCCTGGCAGAGCATCACCAGGGATGACACCCAGCGTCTGGGGATGTCTATGTGTTCCAGACTTCAGGCTGTAATTGACTGCAAAGGATTTGCAACCAAGTATTAAAAAGTGAAAGTTTGATTTATGATTATTATTCTGTCCCATTACTTTTGGTCCCCTAAGAAGTGGGAGGCACATATGCAAACTGTTGTAATTCCTACACCGTTCACCTGATTTGGATGTAAATACCCTCAAATTAAAGCTGACAGTCTGCAGTTAAAGCACATCTTGTTCTTTTCATTTTAAATGCATTATGGTGGTGTAAAGAGCCAAAAATGTTAGAATTGTGTTGATGTCCCAATATTTATGGACCTGACTGTATGTTGACACGTTTACAGTAAAAAGACCAAAATGGTAAGGTGTGACACCAATTAGATATCAACATGTAATGACAAGGAATGAAAATGTATCCAAGAGAAATCAGTCACACAAGAATATAGTATCGTTGTCTGATTTTTTTTTTTTTTTTTTGTAATTTTTAAAAAAAAATTTTCCAAACAAAATTTATTGGTAGAAATAAAAAGAGAGCATATGTTGACACGTTTACAGTAAAAAGACCGAAATGGTAAGGTGTGACACCAATTATAAACCAACATGTAATGACAAGGAAAGAAAATGTATCCAAGAAAAATCAGTCACACAAAAATATAGTATCGTTGTGTCAGATTTTTTTTTTTTGTAATTTTTAAAAAAAAATTTCCAAACAAAATTTATTGGTAGAAATAAAAAGAGAGCATATGTTGACACATTTACAGTAAAAAAAGACCGAAATGCTAAGGTGTGACACCAATTATATATCAACATGTAATGACAAAGAATGAAAATATATCCAAGAAAAATCAGTCACACAAGAGTATAGTATCGTTGTGTCAGATTTTGTTTTTGATTTTTATTATTTTTTTTCCAAACAAAATTTATTGTCAGAAATAAAAACAGAGCAAATGTTGACACGTTTACAGTAAAAGACCAAAATGGTAATGGTATCGTTGTGTCAGATTTTTTTTTTTTTGTAATTTTTTCACATTTTTTTCCAGTAAAAAGACCTAAATGTTAAGGTGTGACACCAATTACATATCAACATGTAATGATCAGGAAAGAAAATATATCCAAGACAAATCAGTCACACAAGAACATAGTATCGTTGTGTCAGATTTTTTTAATTTTTTACATTTTTTTTCCAGTAAAAAGACCTAAATGCTAAGGTGTGACACCAATTATATATCAACATGTAATGACAAGGAATGAAAATGTATCCAAGAGAAATCAGTCACACAAGAATACAGTATTGTGTCAAATTTTTTTTTTTTTGTAATTTTTTTCAAATTTTTTGTCCAGTAAAAAGACCTAAATGCTAAGGTGTGGCACCAATTATATATCAACATGTAATGACAATGAAAGAAAATATATCCAAGACAAATCATTCACACAAGAATATAGTATTGTGTCAAATTTTTTTTTTTTGTAATTTTTTACATTTTTTTTCCAAACAAAATTTATTGGCAGAAATAAAAAGAGAGCATATGTTGACAAGTTTACAGTAAAGAGACTGAAATGGTAAGGTGTGACACCAATTATATATCAACATGTAATGACAAGGAATGAAAATGTATCCAAGAGAAATCAGGCACACAAGAATATAGCATCGTTGTGTCAAATTTTTTTTTGTAATTTTTATAATTTTTTTTCCAAACAAAATTTATTGTTGGAAATAAAAAGATAGCATATGTTGACACATTTACAGTAAAAGACCAAAATGCTAAGGTGTGGCACCAATTATATATCAACATGTAATGACAATGAAAGAAAATATATCCAAGACAAATCATTCACACAAGAATATAGTATTGTGTCAAATTTTTTTTTTTTGTAATTTTTTACATTTTTTTTCCAAACAAAATTTATTGGCAGAAATAAAAAGATAGCATATGTTGACACATTTACAGTAAAAGACCAAAATGGTAAGGTGTGGCACCAATTATATATCAACATGTAATGACAAGGAATGAAAATGTATCCAAGAGAAATCAGTCACACAAGAATATAGTATTGTGTCAAATTTTTTTTTTTGTAATTTTTTTCAAATCTTTTGTCCAGTAAAAAGACCTAAATGCTAAGGTGTGACACCAATTATATATCAACATGTAATGACAAGGAAAGAATATATATCCAAGACAAATCAGTCACACAAGAATATAGCATCGTTGTGTCAAATTTTTTTTGTAATTTTTATAATTTTTTTTCCAAACAAAATTTATTGTTGGAAATAAAAAGATAGCATATGTTGACACATTTACAGTAAAAGACCAAAATGGTAAGGTGTGGCACCAATTATATATCACCATGTAATGACAATGAAAGAAAATATATCCAAGACAAATCATTCACACAAGAATATAGTATTGTGTCAAATTTTTTTTTTTTGTAATTTTTTACATTTTTTTTCCAAACAAAATTTATTGGCAGAAATAAAACGAGAGCATATGTTGACAAGTTTACAGTAAAGAGACTGAAATGCTAAGGTGTGACACCAATTATATATCAACATGTAATGACAAAGAATGAAAATATATCCAAGAAAAATCAGTCACACAAGAGTATAGTATCGTTGTGTCAGATTTTTTTTTTGATTTTTATTATTTTTTTTCCAAACAAAATTTATTGTCAGAAATAAAAAGAGAGCAAATGTTGACACGTTTACAGTAAAAGACCAAAATGGTAATGGTATCGTTGTGTCAGATTTTTTTTTTTTTGTAATTTTTTTCACATTTTTTTCCAGTAAAAAGACCTAAATGTTAAGGTGTGACACCAATTACATATCAACATGTAATGATCAGGAAAGAAAATATATCCAAGAGAAATCAGTCACACAAGAACATAGTATCGTTGTGTCAGATTTTTTTAATTTTTTACATTTTTTTTCCAGTAAAAAGACCTAAATGCTAAGGTGTGACACCAATTATATATAAACATGTAATGACAAGGAATGAAAATGTATCCAAGAGAAATCAGTCACACAAGAATATAGTATTGTGTCAAATTTTTTTTTTTTGTAATTTTTTTCAAATTTTTTGTCCAGTAAAAAGACCTAAATGTTAAGGTGTGGCACCAATTATATATCAACATGTAATGACAATGAAAGAAAATATATCCAAGACAAATCATTCACACAAGAATATAGTATTGTGTCAAATTTTTTTTTTTTGTAATTTTTTACATTTTTTTTCCAAACAAAATTTATTGGCAGAAATAAAAAGAGAGCAAATGTTGACAAGTTTACAGTAAAGAGACTGAAATGGTAAGGTGTGACACCAATTATATATCAACATGTAATGACAAGGAAAGAAAATGTATCCAAGAAAAATCAGTCACACAAAAAAATAGAATCGTTGTGTCAGATTTTTTTTTTTTGTAATTTTTTTAATTTTTTTTCCAAACAAAATTTATTGGTAGAAATAAAAAGAGAGCATATGTTGACACATTTACAGTAAAAAAAGACCGAAATGCTAAGGTGTGGCACCAATTATATACCAACATGTAATGACAAGGAAGGAAAATATATCCAAGACAAATCATTCACACAAGAATATAGTATTGTGTCAAATTTTTTTTTTTTGTAATTTTTTTCAAATTTTTTGTCCAGTAAAAAGACCTAAATGTTAAGGTGTGGCACCAATTATATATCAACATGTAATGACAAGGAATAAAAATGTATCCAAGAGAAATCAGTCACACAAAAAAATAGAATCGTTGTGTCAGATTTTTTTTTTTTGTAATTTTTTTAATTTTTTTTCCAAACAAAATTTATTGGTAGAAATAAAAAGAGAGCATATGTTGACACATTTACAGTAAAAAAAGACCGAAATGCTAAGGTGTGACACCAATTATATATCAACATGTAATGACAAGGAAAGAAAATATATCCAAGACAAATCAGTCACACAAGAATATAGCATCGTTGTGTCAAATTTTCTTTTGTAATTTTTATAATTTTTTTTCCAAACAAAATTTATTGTTGGAAATAAAAAGAGAGCAAATGTTGACACATTTACAGTAAAAGACCAAAATGGTAAGGTGTGGCACCAATTATATATCAACATGTAATGACAAGGAATGAAAATGTATCCAAGAGAAATCAGTCACACAAGAATATAGTATTGTGTCAAATTTTTTTTTTTTGTAATTTTTTTCAAATCTTTTGTCCAGTAAAAAGACCTAAATGCTAAGGTGTGACACCAATTATATATCAACATGTAATGACAAGGAAAGAATATATATCCAAGACAAATCAGTCACACAAGAATATAGTATTGTGTCAAATTTTTTTTTTTTGTAATTTTTTACATTTTTTTTCCAAACAAAATTTATTGGCAGAAATAAAACGAGAGCATATGTTGACAAGTTTACAGTAAAGAGACTGAAATGCTAAGGTGTGACACCAATTATATATCACCATGTAATGACAATGAAAGAAAATATATCCAAGACAAATCATTCACACAAGAATATAGTATTGTGTCAAATTTTTTTTTTTGTAATTTTTTACATTTTTTTTCCAAACAAAATTTATTGGCAGAAATAAAAAGAGAGCAAATGTTGACACGTTTACAGTAAAAGACCAAAATGCTAAGGTGTGACACCAATTATATATGAACATGTAATGACAAGGAACGAAAATGTATCCAAGAAAAATCGTCACACAAGAATATAGCATCGTTGTGTCAGATTTTTTTTTGTAATTTTTATAATTTTTTTTCCAAACAAAATTTATTGGTAGAAATAAAAAGAGAGCAAATGTTGACACATTTACAGTAAAAAGACCGAAATGCTAAGGTGTGACACCAATTAGCTACCAACATGTAATGACAAGGAATGAAAATGTATCCAAGAGAAATCAGTCACACAAGAATATAGTATCCTTGTGTCAGATTTTAAATTTTTTTTTTTTCTGCTAAAATTGTGTCAGCCTGTCATTACCTCCAACACCGTTTCTAGTTTTAACTTTCCCATCTCTTCTGATAATTCACCAGAACGGGAAGTTCAGATACAGTCCCTCTCGTTTTAATCAAGTATATGCATCAAAATGATGTTGTAATTAAACACGGCGCTCGAAGCCCTACAAGGAGAGAATGGCGCGGTAAGCGATTGCCTAACAGCAATGCCTCTTTTCCGTGAAAATAAATTGAGATGTTATGTGGCTACCTGCTGCCTCCGAAACAGTTATATGATTAAATGACAATTATGTGCCAATCTGCCGACACATTAATTAGGCAGCACCAACTGGTGGAGGATTCCAAACCGGGACAATAATCTCATTTTCTCTAAATGTATCTTTAAATGAAATACACCTAATGTCCCAGAACACCGATTCACAATTTACTAAACGAACTTAGAAAAAAAAAAAAAATGGAATGACGGGAAAACGAGCCAGCTGAAGAATTTGTTGTAATGCTCTAATATTTTAGGCAAAAAAGGGGGCGACGCTGCGTCCAATTCCAGCGGTTTCCCTGTGGTAGGGTGATACCCATTCAGGGGCGTATTTACCACAAGGCACTTGCCTAGGGCGGCATTTTTCAGGGGGACAGCACCTCCCCTCAGAAGAAGGGATGAAAGAAGGGAACCAGGTGGGATCCGAGAGAGGCTGCTTGATGGTGTATGTAGAGCCTGGGGATGGCCAAAGCTGTGAAGATGAGTGTCTCTCTACTGCCGGGGGGGGGGGGGAGTAGTGGAAGGCTACGCTGGGTGGGGGGCAGGGATGTTGTTAGTCAATGTCGGGGCTCTCTCTGCAGGAGGGGGAAGAGGGTTGTGATCAGGGGCGGACTGACCATTTGGAAACTCGGGCACTTCCCGAGGGCCCGGGGTCAGTAGGGGGCCCCATGAGATGCCCCAGGTACCTTTTTCATAGGCTTTTTTGAGTTTGGGCAAGGACACAGGGGCCCCATGATCCCCTATTGCCCGGTGGCCCCATGAGTTGTCAGTCCGCCCCTGGTTGTGTTGGTTGGTGTCCATGGGGGCAGACAATTTTTGTGTTGCCTAGGGCAGCACAAAACCTAAATACACCACTGAGCAGGGGCGGACTGACCATTTGGAAACTTGGGCATTGCCCAAGGGCCCGGGGTCAGTAGGGGGCCCCATGAGATGCCCCTGGTACCTTTTTCATAGGCTTTTTTGAGTTTGGGCAAGGACACAGGGGCCCCATGATCCTCTATTGCCCAGGGGCCCCAGGAGTTGTCAGTCCGCCCTTGCCACTGAGTGAGGGTGATATATACAGATTGCGGGGTGGAGAAGAGGGGTGAAGGAAACAGTGTTTGAAGAGAGAGGACACAGCTGTGAAAAGGAAAGGTAGCTGAATGGGGAAAACAAGGTCACCTGCGGTCTGATGTTTTGCAAAGTAGATTGCTGTAGAAGTTTGTTTCGCGCAATCAATAAAGTGCAAGAGCGGAAGCGCCACTTAATGACCGAACCCCACTTTATTGGTAGAACCCGAACATGCACCACCCTGACATGTGCTCCTATTCTATTTTGTTTTATTCTATTCTATTCCAAATTTCAATTCTACAAGACGGCTATATTATTTCTATTTTATTCCATTCTATTCTATACTATTTGAAAGTTGAATTCCGGAAGAAGGCTATATTTTTAATATTTTCTTGTTTGAACATTTTATTGAATTTTCAAAGCCAAAAACAAGCGTAGGACATTCCATATACATGTACAGGAATAAAAGAATAAAGGGGAACGTGTTGCCCTACGGAAAAGAGAAAATATCAAACAAAAACATAGAACAAGGAACCATGGAGAAACATTAACCTCTTGGAGCCGGCCAAACGAAAATGTGCGGCTTCCCGGCATCTGGACCTAGACACCGAGCGGCTGCACATTTGCGTTTTATTAAATAAAAAACATATGTGCTGAGAGCGCACTCTCAGCACACACGTTCGGTACTCACGGAAAGGTACCGATCTCCTCTTTCGATCGGGCAGGAGAAACAGTGTTAGATTCATGAAGCCAGGTTTTAGTGACAGCAAGTAGATGGAAGGAGTGAGTGACAAAGAGGTCGTCCTGCGCGCTCCCAGCACAAACGTTCGGTACTCACGGAAAGGTCCCGATCTCCTCTTTCGATCGGACAGGAGAAGCGGTGTTAGAGTCATGAAGCCAGGTTTTGGTGACAGCAAGTAGATGGAAGGAGTGAGTGACAAAGAGGTCGCCCTGCGCGCTCCCAGCACACACGTTCGGTACTCACGGAAAGGTCCCGATCTCCTCTTTCGATCGGGACCTTTCCCGATCATGTGACCGTCGTGACAGTGAATCACGGCGGTCATATGACCCTAAAACCCCGCCCCGCCTCCCGGCTTCTGGAACCCTTAAAGGGCCGGGAGGCACCGGCACCAAGGGGTTAAGAAATAATGTAATACAAAGGGAGATAGGACTTGGGTATGCACTAGGTAGGGAGCACTACTGCCAGAAACTACATGAAGGTTCCATGTAAGGCGAGGCGAGAGAAGCGGGAGTGAGGAGGAAAGGGGCGGAGATTAGGAGAGACTAATAAGGGGAATAGAGGGGAGAATGGAGGAATGTGTAACTTCCAGAAGAGAAGGGACCATCTCGGGACCAGATCAATGTATAATTTGGCATATAGGACCACCCAAGGGCGGGCTGACAAGTCATGGAGCCCCCAGGCAATAGGGGATCATGGGGCCCCTGTGTCCTTGCCCAAACTCAAAAAAGCCTATGAAAAAGGTACCAGGGGCATCTGATGGGGCCCCCTAATGACCCCAGGCCCTCGGGCAGTGCCTGCCCCTGGGAGCACCACAGAGCAAGAATAGATGTTAGGGGAGGAGCAATGAATCATCAAAATTCGGTGGGAGGAAACTTTCCATTTAATATTTTATTCTATTCTTTTCTATTCTATTCTTTTCATTTTCTATTGTATTCTGTTCTTTTTGAAATTCGTATTTCGGAAGATGGCTGTATTCCAAGACACACAGTGTTTGAAGGAAATCAGTATTATGTTTACGTTTTGTTCTTCGAATTTGATTTTGCTTTCAAATTCGATTTGAATTCATGTGCATAATCACAGTATTTCAGACAAAATTTTTCTTCATTATTTTGGATTCGTTTCACCCCTTGGCACCGGTGCCTCCTGGCCCTTTAAGGGTTTCAGAAGCCAGGGGGCGGGGTTTTAGGGTCATGTGACCGCCATGATTCGCTGTCACGGCGGTCACATGATCGGGAAAGGTCCTGATCGAAAGAGGAGATCAGCACCTTTCTGTGAGTACCGGACATGTGTGCTGGGCGCGCTCTCAGCACATGTTTTTCTTAATTGCACGCAAATGTGCAGCCGCTCGGCGTCAAGGCCCAGACTCCGGGAGGCCGCACATTTGCATGCCGCAGGTGCGAAGAGGTTAAATTTGTTACTGTTGTCATTCAGAATTTGGATACATCCGAACCTCTGAATAACAAAATTTTTTTTCCGAGTTTTGATTCGGAATGAAACAAAACGCACATCTAATTTGCGGTCAGGGCAAGGCCACTCAAAATCCTCCCAACCAAACTGGTCAAAATTTTGAGCCTTCAGTGAAATTTTACAAAAATAGAGTACTTTATCACTTAATTAGCGCGGCTAAGCGTTTGATTCCCAAGTTTTGGCAGATTCCTGAAACACCAAGAATTAAGGAATGGATAAACAGAGTTGAAAATATCTATCGGATCTAAGAGCCAGATCACATGGAGGAGGATAAAATGGAAACATTTAGGAAAATGTGGTGTAGTTGGTTGAAATTTAAAACCTTCTGAAAGATACATGGAACTAGTCGAGTTTAGAGGAAAGTTAGAAGTCAGAAGAGATCCTTAACCACTTCCAGTCTGGACACTTTCCCCCCCTTCCAGTCTGGACACTTTCCCCCCCTTGCAGTCCGGACACTTTCCCCCCCTTCCAGTCCAGACGCTTTCACCCCCTTCCAGTCCGGACACTTTCACCCCCTTCCAGTCCGGACGCTTTCACCCCCTTCCAGTCCGGACACTTTCACGCCCCTTCCAGTCCGGACACTTTCCTCCCCCTTCCAGTCTGGACGCTTTCACCCCCTTCCAGTCCGGACACTTTCACCTCCTTCCAGTCCGGACACTTTCACCTCCTTCCAGTCTGGAAAATTTCACCCCCTTCCAGTCCAGACATTTTCACCCCTTTCCAGTCCGGACACTTTCACCCCCTTCCAGTCTGGACACTTTCACGCCCCTTCCAGTCCGGACACTTTCCTCCCCCTTCCAGTCCGGACGCTTTCACCCCCTTCCAGTCCGGACACTTTCACCTCCTTCCAGTCCGGACACTTTCACCTCCTTCCAGTCTGGAAAATTTCACCCCCTTCCAGTCCAGACATTTTCACCCCTTTCCAGTCCGGACACTTTCACCCCCTTCCAGTCCGGATACTTTCACCTCCTTCCAGTCTGGACACTTTCACCCCCTTCCAGTCCAGACACTTTCACCCTCTTCCAGTCCGGACACTTTCACTTCTTTCCAGTCCCGACTCTTTCACCCCCTTCCAGTCCAGACACTTTCACCCCCTTCCAGTCCGGACACTTTCACCCCCTTCCAGTCCGGACACTTTCCCCCCCTTCCAGTCCGGACACTTTCCCCCCCTTCCAGTCCGGACACTTTCCCCCCCTTCCAGTCTGGACACTTTCACCCCCTTCCAGTCTGGACACTTTCACCTCCTTCCAGTCCGGACACTTTCACCTCCTTCCAGTTTGGACACTTTCACCCCCTTCCAGTCCAGACACTTTCACTCCTTTCCAGTCCGGACACTTTCCCCCCCTTCCAGTCCGGACACTTTCCTCCCCCTTCCAGTCCGGACACTTTCCCCCCCTTCCAGTCCGGACACTTTCCCCCCTTCCAGTCCGGACACTTTCACCCCCTTCCAGTCTGGACACTTTCCTCCCCCTTCCAGTCCGGACACTTTCGCCCCCTTCCAGTCCGGACACTTTCACCCCCTTCCAGTCCGGACACTTTCCCCCCTTCCAGTCCGGACACTTTCACCCCCTTCCAGTCCGGACACTTCCCCCCCCCTTCCTGTCCGGACACTTTGCCCCCCTTCCAGTCCGGACACTTTCCCCCCTTCCAGTCTGGACACTTGCACCCTCTTCCAGTCCGGACACTTTCACTTCTTTCCAGTCCCGACACTTTCCTCCCCTTCCAGGCTGGACACTTTGCCCCCCTTCCAGTCCGGACACTTTCCCCCCTTCCAGTCTGGACACTTGCACCCTCTTCCAGTCCGGACACTTTCACTTCTTTCCAGTCCCGACACTTTCCTCCCCTTCCAGGCTGGACACTTTCACCCCCTTCCAGGCTGGACACTTTCCCCCCCTTCCAGTCCGGACACTTTCACCCCCTTCCAGTCTGGACACTTTCACCCCCTTCCAGTCCGGACACTTTCACCTCCTTCCAGTCCGGACACTTTCACCTCCTTCCAGTTTGGACACTTTCACTCCTTTCCAGTCCGGACACTTTCCTCCCCCTTCCAGTTTGGACACTTTCACCCCCTTCCAGTCCGGACACTCCCCCCCCCCTTCCTGTCCAGACACTTTCCCCCCCTTCCAGTCCGGACACTTTCCCCCCTTCCAGTCCGGACACTTTCCCCCCTTCCAGTCCGGACACTTGCACCCTCTTCCAGTCCGGACACTTTCACTTCTTTCCAGTCCCGACACTTTCACCCCCTTCCAGTCCGGACACTTTCACCCCCTTCCAGTCTGGACACTTTCACCCCCTTCCAGTCCGGACACTTTCCCCCCCTTCCAGTCCGGACACTTTCACCCCCTTCCAGGCTGGACACTTTCCCCCCCTTCCAGTCCGGACACTTTCACCCCCTTCCAGTCTGGACACTTTCACCCCCTTCCAGTCCGGACACTTTCACCTCCTTCCAGTCCGGACACTTTCACCTCCTTCCAGTTTGGACACTTTCACTCCTTTCCAGTCCGGACACTTTCCTCCCCCTTCCAGTCCGGACACTTTCCTCCCCCTTCCAGTCCGGACACTTTCACCCCCTTCCAGTCCGGACACTTCCCCCCCCTTCCTGTACGGACACTTTCCCCCCCTTCCAGTCCGGACACTTTCGCCCCCCTTCCAGTCCGGACACTTTCCCCCCTTCCAGTCCGGACACTTTCCCCCCTTCCAGTCTGGACACTTTCACCCCCTTCCAGTCCGGACACTTTCCCCCCCTTCCAGTCCGGACACTTTCGCCCCCCTTCCAGTCCGGACACTTTCCCCCCTTCCAGTCCGGACACTTTCCCCCCTTCCAGTCTGGACACTTGCACCATCTTCCAGTCCGGACACTTTCACTTCTTTCCAGTCCCGACACTTTCACCCCCTTCCAGTCCGGACACTTTCACCCCCTTCCAGTCTGGACACTTTCACCCCCTTCCAGTCCGGACACTTTCCTCCCCCTTCCAGTCCGGACACTTTCCCCCCCTTCCAGTCCGGACACTTTCCCCCCCTTCCAGTCCGGACACTTTCCCCCCTTCCAGTCCGGACACTTTCCCCCCCTTCCAGTCCGGACACTTTCCTCCCCCTTCCAGTCCGGACACTTTCCCCCCCTTCCAGTCCGGACACTTTCACCCCCTTCCAGTGCGGACACTTTCCTCCCCCTTCCAGTCCGGACACTTTCGCCCCCTTCCAGTCCGGACACTTTCACCCCCTTCCAGTCCGGACACTTTCCCCCCTTCCAGTCCGGACACTTTCACCCTCTTCCAGTCCGGACACTTCCCCCCCCTTCCAGTCCGGACACTTTCAACCCCTTCCAGTCCGGACACTTTCAACCCCTTCCAGTCCGGACACTTTCACCCCCTTCCTATCCAGGCCAATTTTCAGCTTTCAACGCTATCACACTTTAAATGATAATTGCGCGGTCATGCAACACTGTACCCATATGAATTTTTTAGCTTTTTTTTTGATAGATAAAACTTTATTTTGGTGGTATTTATTCACCGCTGGGATTTTTATATTTTTTGCTATATAAATGAAAAAGTCCATCAATTTTGAAAAAAGTCTTTTTCTTATAAAATTTTGCAAATAAATAATCTTTCTTCATAAATCTTGGCCAAAATGTATTCAGTTATCTTTTTAGTATAAAAAAAAATAGCCCAAATTAGTTTATAACCAAACATTATAATTTATCATTTTTTTTTTTACATTTTTATTTATTTTTTTATATTATTATTTGTTTTGGTTTTTTTTACATAGTCACCCTAGCAGTACAGTGTTACCATAGTTACACTGTACTACTTGTGGGGGGTGATGAAGATTTGTTTTCTTTTTTTACACTGATTGCTTTTACACTCATAAAGGCTGTAAGAGGAATCATTTCTCCTTCTCTCTGGCTGCATTCTTGCAGCCATTGAGAAATACTGAGCGAGCTGTGATTGGTCACAGCTTGTCACATGGTACAAGGCTGTTGTGAATACCATGTGATCTCTGTGATCATTCACAGATTTCACACGTAGTAAGCAATGATGTCAGAAGTGACATCTTGCTTACTACTCTGCATGTGATCACTGATTGGCCAATCAGTGATCACATGATCGGGACCTCGCACAGAGGTTTCCTACAGCGATCAGCGTTCCACTGTGTCCGGAGGACACAGTGGGCACCGGATTGCGGTGCTGAGGGCTCCCGGGGAGCGCACAATCAGGGAGTGGGGAGGACGTTTATAAACAGTCACCTGCCCCTGCACTGCCGTTTATATACATAGGCCGGACGGGAAGTGGTTATTGGAGAATCTGAGAGAGAGTAGTGCCAGATACATAATTATGAGAGAAGATATAGATCACGAAGGAGGACGTGGATGGGGAAATAGGTTGGGAGGAGGGTGGGTGGGGGTGGGGTAAATGGAAATATGTATATGTGCTATATTTTTGCAGTTGAGTTGTTGTTCTTTTTGTATTGGAAAATCAAATAAAAGTTTACATTAAAAAAAGTGTCTTTATGGAGCTGCCTTTACACTCAGGGGCACAGTCATGCTGGAACACGTAGGGATCAGGGGCGGACTGACCATTTGGAAACTCGGGCAGTGCCCGAGGGGCTGGGGTTAGTAGGGGGCCCCACGAGATACCCCTGGTACCTTTTTCATAGGTTTTTTTAAACTGGGCAAGGACACAGGGGCTCCATGATCCTCTATTGCCCTGGGGCCCCATGAGTTGTCAGTCCTCCCTGGTAATGATCTTCACCAAACTGTCTGCACAAGGTTGGAAATGCACAAATTGCCTAAAATGCTTTTGTATGATGTATTCATACCAGGGGCGGACTGACCATTTGGAAACTCGAGCACTGCCCAAGGGCCCAGGGTCAGTAGGGGGCCCCATGAGATGCCCCTGGTACCTTTTTTATAGGTTTTTTTGAGTTTGGGCAAGGACACAGGGGCCCCATGATCCCCTATTGCCCGGGGGCCCCATGAGTTGTCAGTCCGCCCCTGATTAATACTGACACCCTTCACTGGAGACACCTGAGCTTAGCTACCTGGAGGGCTGTCCCCATCCCTGGTCATATGCTGTAGGTGTGATTGTCCGCAAGTCTTTGGCCATATTACATGGTTTTGAGTAGACTAAACCTAAAAACAAATGTCTGTTTTTTATTACGCACTTAATATTCCTTTTTTTTCACAATGTAATCAGCAGTGTCAATCACAAATTGCTCACATGAAAGGCAAGAGAAGAATATCTGCTCACTCACTCCGGGATGCCGACCGGCCAAGGGCAAATCTTCAATCCCTAGCAGTAGCAAGTAGCCGAAATTTGTTCTGATAAAGAGCCCCGGGGTGGGCAGTGTGTGTTTTATCATTTGCAGCATATGTTTTATCAAGAAGATCCAAAGCTTTGTTTGATCTTTTCTTTAAAGGAACACCAGGAGTTTTTTTTTTTTTCTTCTTCTTTAGAATGTACAGAGATGCTGAACACAGTACGAGCCGCATTACTTATTGTTGGTTATAATTCTCTCTTATCATTGAAGCTGATCGCTACACTTTCATTCATCGCCTGGTGCTGCAGATTAAACAGAGCCGTTCACCTCACTTCTTAAAATAGCCGGCGCTCTAGTTTTCTTGAGTCAGTCACAGAAGCCCACTTTAAGGCCAGTCTGGTCATAGCAGTGTGGTTTTGGATTGTGGGTGGAAACCTGCAAAACACAAAGCATACAAAATAAATGCAGGTGGCAACCCAATGGGAAATAATCCCAGAACTTCAGAACTGGAAAATAAAAGATATATAGATTGCATAAAATAGGATGCATAGATACCTATCACGTACCTGGTGATAGAGGCCAATGGAGAGAGGGCTTCCCTTGCGGCTAAGTTCTGGACTCCCCTGAGAGTGGGACAGCGGGAGTCAGGCCCAAAGTTGCACAGGTCACCTGTAGGAGTGCAGGTTGGTGGTCCACTCAGAAGCACAGCTGGTGAATGGAGATAGGTCTGCAGACAGGAGGCGCCTGTGCGTGGTATGCAAGCCCTTCCGGGATTTGGATGTTTACTGGGTAGTCGGTTGAAGCTAAGGTCAGGTACCAGGTGGGAATCAGAGCAGACATAGTCAGATGGGATAGCCGAGGTCATACAAAGAGGAGCAAGCGAGAGAGAGAGTATCCGTAAGCCAAGCCGAGGTCAGATCAGGTGTAAAGCAGAGTAGACAGGTCCAGGAGCAAGATGAGTCGGTAACAGGAAATCAAAGGTCAGAATCACAGGAAACAGGAACAGGGCACAGGGAGCTAGAGATCATCCAGCAACTTGAGAAAGTGATGAGCCTCCTTATAATGGCCGTCTGGCACCAAACTGAGGCTAATGTGTACTTCTGCGGCCATGCAGAGTACTGGCAGAAATGCCAGATCTTCCAGAACTGGAAGGGGGTGGAAAATAAAAGATATATAGATTGCATAAAATAGGATGCATAGATACCTATCACGTACCTGGTGATGGAGGCCAATGGAGAGAGGGCTTCCCTTGCGGCTAAGTTCCGGACTCCCCTGAGAGTGGGACAGCGGGAGTCAGGCCCAAAGTTGCAAAGGTCGCCTGTAGGAGTGCTGGTTGGTGGTCCACTCAGAAGCACAGCTGGTGCACGGAGATAGGTCTGCAGACAGGAGGCGCCTGTGCAAGGTATGCAAGCCCTTCCAAGGTTTAGATGTTTACTGGGTAGTCAGTTGAAGCCAAGGTCAGGTAACAGGTGGGAATCAGAGCAGACATAGTCAGATGGGATAGCCGAGGTCATACATCGAGGAGCAAGAGAGAGAGAGTATCCGTAAGCCAAGCCGAGGTCAGATCAGGGGTAAAGCAGAGTAGACAGGTCAAGGAGCAAGCTGAGTCGGTAACAGGAAATCACAGGTCAGAATCACAAGAAACAGTTCACAGGAAACAGGAACAGGGCACGGGGAGCTAGAGATCATCCAGCAACTTGAGAAAGTGATGAGCCTCCTTATAATGGCCGTCTGGCACCAAACTGAGGCTGATGTGTACTTCTGCGGCCATGCAGAGTACTGGCAGAAATGCCAGATCTTCCAGAACTGGAAGGGGGTGGAAAATAAAAGATATATAGATTGCATAAAATAGGATGCATAGATACCTATCACGTACCTGGTGATGGAGGCCAATGGAGAGAGGGCTTCCCTTGCGGCTAAGTTCCGGACTCCCCTGAGAGTGGGACAGCGGGAGTCAGGCCCAAAGTTGCACAGGTCGCCTGTAGGAGTGCTGGTTGGTGGTCCACTCAGAAGCACAGCTGGTGCACGGAGATAGGTCTGCAGACAGGAGGCGCCTGTGCAAGGTATGCAAGCCCTTCCAAGGTTTAGATGTTTACTGGGTAGTCAGTTGAAGCCAAGGTCAGGTAACAGGTGGGAATCAGAGCAGACATAATCAGATGGGATAGCCGAGGTCATACATCGAGGAGCAAGAGAGAGAGAGAGTATCCGTAAGCCAAGCCGAGGTCAGATCAGGGGTAAAGCAGAGTAGACAGGTCAAGGAGCAAGCTGAGTCGGTAACAGGAAATCACAGGTCAGAATCACAAGAAACAGTTCACAGGAAACAGGAACAGGGCACGGGGAGCTAGAGATCATTCAGCAACTTGAGAAAGTGATGAGCCTCCTTATAATGGCCGTCTGGCACCAAACTGAGGCTGATGTGTACTTCTGCGGCCATGCAGTGTACTGGCAGAAATGCCAGATCTTCCAGAACTGGAAGGGGGTGGAAAATAAAAGATATATAGATTGCATAAAATAGGATGCATAGATACCTATCACGTACCTGGTGATGGAGGCCAATGGAGAGAGGGCTTCCCTTGCGGCTAAGTTCTGGACTCCCCTGAGAGTGGGACAGCGGGAGTCAGGCCCAAAGTGGCACAGGTCGCCTGTAGGAGTGCTGGTTGGTGGTCCAATCAGAAGCACAGCTGGTGCACGGAGATAGGTCTGCAGACAGGAGGCGCCTGTGCGAGGTATGCAAGCCCTTCCAAGGTTTAGATGTTTACTGGGTAGTCAGTTGAAGCCAAGGTCAGGTACCAGGTGGGAATCAGAGCGGATGTAGTCAGATGGGATAGCTGAGGTCATACACAGAGGAGCAAGAGAGAGAGAGTATCTGTAAGCCAAGCCAAGGTCAGATCAGGGGTAAAGCAGAGTAGACAGGTCAAGGAGCAAGCTGAGTTGGTAACAGGAAATCAAAGGTCAGAGTCACAAGAAACAGTTCACAGGAAACAGGAACAGGGCACGGAGAGCTAGAGATCATCCAGCAACTTGAGAATGTGATGAGCCTCCTTATGAAGGCCGTCTGGCACCAAACTGCGGCGGATGTGTACTTCTGCGGCCATGCAGAGTACTGACAGAAATGCCAGATCTTTCAGAACTTCTGCCGTGGACAGGACCCTGACAATACCCCTTACTGCATACAATGGACTCAACCTCACATAGACACTGTGCATCTTATTCGGAGATGGTCTTGAAGGTAGTCACCATGCTAACTAGTCTACTGCACTTCCCTATCCTCTGTACACCTGATGTTTTTTTGGAAATCTTGATGAAGAGTGTTGGCCACAGTACACTAAACTATTCCTGAGGAAAACTGTTAAGGGCCCAGAAAGCCATAGCCATTAAATGTATGAACCTGTCCTCTCTAACATGAACTTAAGTCTTCAATCAATTGGACTTTCCCTTTTGAAAAAATATATACGATAAAAAGAAATGCCCCACCAAACTGTTTAAAATTTTGAACCAATGGTATAACTCCGCACTCAATCCAAACTCAGACTGACCTACCCCAGTCAATACTACATGAAGAGTGTTGGCCATAGAACACAGGAATATTCCTGAGAAAACAACTGTTTAGGACCAGTAAATTCATAGCCATTAAATGGATGAACCCAACCTCCCCAACAGTAGCTCAGTGGAAATCCTTGATCAATCAAATGAGATATGTATGAGAAAATAAACTGTCCCACCAAATTTGGAACCAATGGTGTAACTCAACTTTTGCTCCAAACTCAGAATGACCTACCCCAGTCAATACTAGATGAAGAGTGTTGGCCACAGTACACTAGAATACCCTTGATAAAAACTTTTTAGGGCCCACACAGTCAAAGCCATTGAATGGATGAACCTAAACTCCCCAACAGGGGCGGACTGACAACTCATGGGGCCCCTGGGCAATAGGGGATCATGGGGCCCCTGTGTCCTTGCCCAAACTCAAAAATGCCTATGAAAAAGGTACCAGGGGCATCTTATGGGGCCCCCTACTGACTCCGGGCCCTCAGGCAGTGCCCGAGTTTCCAAATGGTCAGTCCACCCCTACTCCCCAACAATATCTCAGAACAAATCTTCGATCAATGAGATTATTACTTAAAAAAATAGTTATGTATGAGAAAATAAACTGTTTGTAAGGGAATTCCTGTGAGACGGCTGGGTAATAGAAATGCGCATGCGCACAGAAATAGTGACCAGATGTGCGCATGTGCACATAAATGCACGGTTGCACACAAGCACGTGCACATGCACACACACAGCGAATCTTGGCGCCAGATGGACTATTTAAAGGATGCTTCTGCCTGTGCTGAGTGCTGACTGGTCTTCAGCTGTTTCCCGTGCCCTGCTGTATTCCTATATGATCCCCTTGTTGCTGACCCGGCTTGTTCTTGAGCTGACTTCTGATTCCTCTCCTGCCTTTATCCTCGTTCCTGACCCTGGATCTGTTCCTGACTTCGGCTTGCTCATGATTTGGGACCTCGCTGTCTGCCCGTTTATGACCCTGGCTATTTCTGTGACCTTGCTCCTGTCTCCGATCCCAGCTTCCTCCCCTGCTCAAGTGCAGGCCTGGCTGTCTACTGTACCAGCTCTGCTCACCATAAACTATTCCTGCTTCAAGTCTGCTGTGAGATCTGGCACGCCACTCATCCTGAACCAGTTGTGCAAGCGGAGTGCCCTTCTAACCCAGGTGAGATTCCGAAACATTGCTACGGTTCGCCAGTCTCTTAAGGACTCCAGCTGCAAGCTCTTCAGGCAACACCTGTTGGCACTCTTGTTCCCCTGGTCCCTAGGCGCCCTCTGTTCCACTTCCAGCGTAGTCAGGGCTAGTAACACAAGTGAGGCCAACCTCGTCATTTCATTCTCTTGTTCCCCTGGTCCCTCAGCAGCCTCTGTTCCACTTCCAGCAGGGTCAGGGCTAGTAACACAAGTGAGGCCAACCTCATCATTTCATACCCTTGTTCCCCTGGTCTTTCGGCACCCTCTGTTCCACTTCCAAGTGGATCAGGGCTAGTAACATAAGTGAGGCCAACCTCGTTAATTCATTCTCTTGTTCCCCTGGTCCCTCGGCACCCTCTGTTCCACTTCCAGCAAGGTCAGGGCTAGAAACACAAGTAAGTCCAACCTCGTCATTTCATTCTCTTGTACCCCTGGTCCCTCAGCACCCTCTGTTCCACTTCCAGCAGGGTCAGGGCTAGTAACACAAGTGAGTCCAACCTCGTCATTTCATTCTCTTGTACCCCTGGTCCCTCAGCACCCACTGTTCCACTTCCAGCAGGGTCAGGGCTAGTAACACAAATGAGTCCAACCTCGTCATTTCATTCTCTTGTTCCCCTGGTCCCTCAGCACCCTCTGTTCCACTTCCAGCAGGGTCAGGGCTAGTAACACAAGTGAGGCCAACCTCATCATTTCATACCCTTGTTCCCCTGGTCTTTCGGCACCCTCTGTTCCACTTCCAACTGGGTCAGGGCTAGTAACACAAGTGAGGCCAACCTCGTTATTTCATTCTCTTGTTCCCCTGGTCCCTCGGCACCCTCTGTTCCACTTCCAGCAAGGTCAGGGCTAGAAACACAAGTAAGTCCAACCTCGTCATTTCATTCTCTTGTTCCGCTGGTCCCTCAGCACCCTCTGTTCCACTTCCAGCGGGGTCAGGGCTAGTGACACAAGTAAGGCCAACCTCATCATTTCATTCTCTTGTTCCCCTCGTCCCTAGGCACCCTCTGTTCCACTTCCAGCGGGGTCAAGGCTAGTGACACAAGTGAGGCCGACCTCGTCATTTCATTCTCCTATCAGGTACGTGACACTGTCCCACCAAATTTCATAAAATCTGGAACCAATGGTGTAACTCCATTTTTACTTCAAATTCAGACTGAATTAACCCCAGTCAATACTAGATGAAGAGTGTTGGCCACAGTACACTAGAATATTCCTGAGAAAAACTTTGTAAAGTCATAGCCATTAAATGCATAAACCCATCCTCCCCGACAGTAGTTCAGTGCAAATGTCCAATCAGATTGTTTTTTTTTTTTTTTTAAAGATATGTATGAGAAAAGAAACTGTCCCACCAAATTTGATAAAATTTGCAACCAGCTCCACTTTTTCTGACAGGAGTTGTAACCCTCCCTTACTCTTTCAATAATGCATTTAGTTCTACTTTAACATTAGAGCAGGGGCGGACTGACCATTTGGAAACTTCGGGCACTTCCCGAGGGCCCGGGGTCAGTAGGGGGCCCCATGAGATGCCCCTGGTACCTTTTTCATAGTCTTTTTTTAGTTTGGGCAAGGCCACAGGGTACCCACGATCCCCTATTGCCCGGGGGCCTCATGAGTTGTCAGTCCGCCCCTGCATTAGAGTGTGTTGTTTGAGAGGATATGGCTAATGATAGTATTCAGTGGCTGGACAGTATGTAAGTCACTTGGGTGGGCCTTAATATAAGAGGGAGAGACAAGGCAGATGTTATCTTTAGAGATGAGCGAAGAAATGAAAAATTCGATTCGACTGATTCGGCGAATTCGTGGACAATATTCGATTCGAGTCGAATAAATTCGCTGTGAATTTAACTTAAAAAAGGGTGTTTCTAGGCTTCAGAGAGACTTAATATTAGTGCAGAACACTGTACCTTTAATTTAAATGCCCTTGGAGTCTGCTGGGGAAGAGAAATAATACTGTCTGTCAGTATGACATGCAGATGAGTGCCGTCGATCTTAGAATCACTGCACACTTCACTCCTTTGGCCAGTCACGGGGCCAAAACCAGTGTTTGGAGCCACAGTGTGGCGGTGGAGGCAGCAGCAATGGGAGGCCATACAGCAACCTATGACAAAATGGAAACCAGCAGGAGCGTGAGGAGACCTGAAAGTGGCACATGGCAGAGTGGGAGCAATGGGAGGCGGTACAGGGACCCAGGTCACACTGTGGGCCCAGCAGCAGCGTGACCAGGCGGTACGGGGGCCCATGGCCGATATGGGGCTTGGTGGCACCTATGGAAGGCCTGTAATCTGCCAGCAACCTATGACAAAATGGACAACCGCAGGAGTGTGAGGAGATTTCAAAGTGGCACATGGCAGAGTGGAAGCAATGGGAGGCCGTACAGGGACCCAGGTCACACTGTGGGACCAGCATCAGCGTGAACAGGCGGTACGGGGGCCCATGGCCGATTTGACCTCATTCATCCCATAGTCCTGCCGACTCACGAATAGCGTGGCCTCCTCAAAGGGCCTGAGCAAGCGCAGGTGTCACACATGAGCTGACAATGGCTGACATCTAAGTTACACAGGGAGTACCTTTATCCGCTTTTAACATCAGGAAATCTGTGATGGCCTTTAGCTGTTCGTAAAGGCGGTCTAACATATGTAGGGTTGAATTACACCTTGTTGCAACGTCACAGCATGAGGAGTCGGTACGGGGGCCCATGGCAGATTACATGTCTGGCAGCAGCAATGGGAGGCCCGTAATCTGCCTGCACCCTATGTCAAAAAATTAAACACACCAGCAGTGTGAAGAGACCTGAAAGTGGCACATGGCAGCAGAGTGTGGCGATGGAGACAGCAGCAATGGGAGGCCGTACAGGGACCCATGAGAGACTCTGGACTTGGCAGCAGCATGAGGAGGCGGTATATAAGGGCCCATGGCAGATTAGGGGCCTGGCAGCAGCTATGTGAGGCCCGTAATCTGCCTGCACCCTATGTCAAAAAATTAAACACACCAGCAGTGTGAAGAGACCTGAAAGTGGCACATGGCAGAGTGTGGCGATGGAGACAGCAGCAATGGGAGGCCGTACAGGGACCCATGAGAGACTCTAGACTTGGCAGCAGCATGAGGAGGCGGTATATAGGGGCCCATGGCAGATTAGGGGCCTGGCAGCAGCTATGTGAGGCCCGTAATCTGCCTGCACCCTATGTCAAAAAATTTAACACACCAGCAGTGTGAAGAGACCTGAAAGTGGCACATGGCAGCAGAGTGTGGCGATGGAGACAGCAGCAATGGGAGGCCGTACAGGGACCCATGAGAGACTCTGGACTTGGCAGCAGCATGAGGAGGCGGTATATAGGGGCCCATGGCAGATTAGGGGCCTGGCAGCAGCTATGTGAGGCCCGTAATCTGCCTGCACCCTATGTCAAAAAATTAAACACACCAGCAGTGTGAAGAGACCTGAAAGTGGCACATGGCAGCAGAGTGTGGCGATGGAGACAGCAGCAATGGGAGGCCGTACAGGGACCCATGAGAGACTCTAGACTTGGCAGCAGCATGAGGAGGCGGTATATAGGGGCCCATGGCAGATTAGGGGCCTGGCAGCAGCTATGTGAGGCCCGTAATCTGCCTGCACCCTATGTCAAAAAATTAAACACACCAGCAGTGTGAAGAGACCTGAAAGTGGCACATGGCAGCAGAGTGTGGCGATGGAGACAGCAGCAATGGGAGGCCGTACAGGGACCCATGAGAGACTCTGGACTTGGCAGCAGCATGAGGAGGCGGTATATAGGGGCCCATGGCAGATTAGGGGCCTGGCAGCAGCTATGTGAGGCCCGTAATCTGCCTGCACCCTATGTCAAAAAATTAAACACACCAGCAGTGTGAAGAGACCTGAAAGTGGCACATGGCAGAGTGTGGCGATGGAGACAGCAGCAATGGGAGGCCGTACAGGGACCCATGACAGACTCTAGACTTGGCAGCAGCATGAGGAGGCAGTATATAGGGGCCCATGGCAGATTAGGGGCCTGGCAGCAGCTATGTGAGGCCCGTAATCTGCCTGCACCCTATGTCAAAAAATTAAACACACCAGCAGTGTGAAGAGACCTGAAAGTGGCACATGGCAGCAGAGTGTGGCGATGGAGACAGCAGCAATGGGAGGCCGTACAGGGACCCATGAGAGACTCTGGACTTGGCAGCAGCATGAGGAGGCGGTATATAAGGGCCCATGGCAGATTAGGGGCCTGGCAGCAGCTATGTGAGGCCCGTAATCTGCCTGCACCCTATGTCAAAAAATTAAACACACCAGCAGTGTGAAGAGACCTGAAAGTGGCACATGGCAGAGTGTGGCGATGGAGACAGCAGCAATGGGAGGCCGTACAGGGACCCATGAGAGACTCTAGACTTGGCAGCAGCATGAGGAGGCGGTATATAGGGGCCCATGGCAGATTAGGGGCCTGGCAGCAGCTATGTGAGGCCCGTAATCTGCCTGCACCCTATGTCAAAAAATTTAACACACCAGCAGTGTGAAGAGACCTGAAAGTGGCACATGGCAGCAGAGTGTGGCGATGGAGACAGCAGCAATGGGAGGCCGTACAGGGACCCATGAGAGACTCTAGACTTGGCAGCAGCATGAGGAGGCGGTATATAGGGGCCCATGGCAGATTAGGGGCCTGGCAGCAGCTATGTGAGGCCCGTAATCTGCCTGCACCCTATGTCAAAAAATTAAACACACCAGCAGTGTGAAGAGACCTGAAAGTGGCACATGGCAGAGTGTGGCGATGGAGACAGCAGCAATGGGAGGCCGTACAGGGACCCATGACAGACTCTAGACTTGGCAGCAGCATGAGGAGGCGGTATATAGGGGCCCATGGCAGATTAGGGGCCTGGCAGCAGCTATGTGAGGCCCGTAATCTGCCTGCACCCTATGTCAAAAAATTTAACACACCAGCAGTGTGAAGAGACCTGAAAGTGGCACATGGCAGCAGAGTGTGGCGATGGAGACAGCAGCAATGGGAGGCCGTACAGGGACCCATGAGAGACTCTGGACTTGGCAGCAGCATGAGGAGGCGGTATATAGGGGCCCATGGCAGATTAGGGGCCTGGCAGCAGCTATGTGAGGCCCGTAATCTGCCTGCACCCTATGTCAAAAAATTAAACACACCAGCAGTGTGAAGAGACCTGAAAGTGGCACATGGCAGAGTGTGGCGATGGAGACAGCAGCAATGGGAGGCCGTACAGGGACCCATGACAGACTCTAGACTTGGCAGCAGCATGAGGAGGCGGTATATAGGGGCCCATGGCAGATTAGGGGCCTGGCAGCAGCTATGTGAGGCCCGTAATCTGCCTGCACCCTATGTCAAAAAATTAAACACACCAGCAGTGTGAAGAGACCTGAAAGTGGCACATGGCAGCATAGTGTGGCGATGGAGACAGCAGCAATGGGAGGCCGTACAGGGACCCATGAGAGACTCTAGACTTGGCAGCAGCATGAGGAGGCGGTATATAGGGGCCCATGGCAGATTAGGGGCCTGGCAGCAGCTATGTGAGGCCCGTAATCTGCCTGCACCCTATGTCAAAAAATTTAACACAACAGCAGTGTGAAGAGACCTGAAAGTGGCACATGGCAGCAGAGTGTGGCGATGGAGACAGCAGCAATGGGAGGCCGTACAGGGACCCATGAGAGACTCTGGACTTGGCAGCAGCATGAGGAGGCGGTATATAGGGGCCCATGGCAGATTAGGGGCCTGGCAGCAGCTATGTGAGGCCCGTAATCTGCCTGCACCCTATGTCAAAAAATTTAACACACCAGCAGTGTGAAGAGACCTGAAAGTGGCACATGGCAGCAGAGTGTGGCGATGGAGACAGCAGCAATGGGAGGCCGTACAGGGACCCATGAGAGACTCTGGACTTGGCAGCAGCATGAGGAGGCGGTATATAGGGGCCCATGGCAGATTAGGGGCCTGGCAGCAGCTATGTGAGGCCCGTAATCTGCCTGCACCCTATGTCAAAAAATTTAACACACCAGCAGTGTGAAGAGACCTGAAAGTGGCACATGGCAGAGTGTGGCGATGGAGACAGCAGCAATGGGAGGCCGTACAGGGACCCATGAGAGACTCTGGACTTGGCAGCAGCATGAGGAGGCGGTATATAGGGGCCCATGGCAGATTAGGGGCCTGGCAGCAGCTATGTGAGGCCCGTAATCTGCCAGCACCCTATGTCAAAAAATTAAACACACCAGCAGTGTGAAGAGACCTGAAAGTGGCACATGGCAGCAGAGTGTGGCGATGGAGACAGCAGCAATGGGAGGCCGTACAGGGACCCATGACAGACTCTAGACTTGGCAGCAGCATGAGGAGGCGGTATATAGGGGCCCATGGCAGATTAGGGGCCTGGCAGCAGCTATGTGAGGCCCGTAATCTGCCTGCACCCTATGTCAAAAAATTAAACACACCAGCAGTGTGAAGAGACCTGAAAGTGGCACATGGCAGAGTGTGGCGATGGAGACAGCAGCAATGGGAGGCCGTACAGGGACCCATGAGAGACTCTAGACTTGGCAGCAGCATGAGGAGGCGGTATATAGGGGCCCATGGCAGATTAGGGGCCTGGCAGCAGCTATGTGAGGCCCGTAATCTGCCTGCACCCTATGTCAAAAAATTAAACACACCAGCAGTGTGAAGAGACCTGAAAGTGGCACATGGCAGCAGAGTGTGGCGATGGAGACAGCAGCAATGGGAGGCCGTACAGGGACCCATGAGAGACTCTGGACCTAGCAGCAGCATGAGGAGGCGGTATATAGGGGCCTATGGCAGATTAGGGGCCTGGCAGCAGCTATGGGAGGCCCGTAATCTGCCAGCACCCTATGTCAAAAAATTAAACACACCAGCAGTGTGAGGAGACCTGAAAGTGGCACATGTTTGAGGCATGATTCATGGCGGATTTAGTCAGTTGTGTCAGGAACTGGTGGTTTGAAATCCAGACTAATCCACGCCTGATTCATTTTCACAAACGTGAGTCTCTCCACACTTTGGGTGGACAGTCGTGTCCTCCGCGGAGTTACAATACCTCCTGCCGCACTAAACACGCGCTCCGATGCCACGCTACTGGCCGGGCATGACAGCCTTTCAAGGGCAAATTCAGCTAGTTGGGGCCAAAGGTCAAGTTTCGTTGCCCAGTAGTCAAGGGGATTGTCTACCTCGGTTGGCAGGGTGCTGTCCAAGTAGGCCCAAGCCTGTTGTTTGAGCTCCTGCTCCAGGTCCACCTGATGCTGCTGCTGCTGCTGCGGCTGGTTAGTAGTTTCCTCACTGCGCTGGTGAAGAAAGCTACTCATCATCGACTGCAGACTGAGGCAGCCACTGCTGGTGGAGCTGCCACTGCTCCTACCACCCCACCCCTCCCCTGCTGCCATGCCAGCGGAACGCGAGCGCACAGGGCCCACAGTGTCTGAGGATGGACGTTGGCGCACAAAGGCAGAGACCAACTGACTACATAGGTGGTTTTTATAGTACGTAATTTTGGCCTCCCTCTCAGCAGGTGTGAAAAAGGCCACCATTTTGGACCGGTAGCGAGGGTCCAACAAGGTGGACAGCCAAAAGTCATCCCTCTGTCTGATGGTTATTATTCGGCTGTCGCTACGCAAGCAACCGAGCATGCTATGGGCCATTTGTGCCAAGGAATGCGAGGGACTCCCTGCCTCCATCTCCACAGCATACTGCCACGGTGCGTCTGGGTCCTCTGTCTCCTCCTCCTCCTCCTCTACCAGATGCTCCTGCTCCTCCACTCCTGTCCGCTGAGTGGAAAAACCACCCATTTCACTCAATAATTCCTGAGCACAAATGTCCTCCTCTACCTCCTCCTCTTCTTCCTGTCCTGCCCCCACAGGGGTCATGTGGCGTTGAGATCTGTGCGCCACGTCTACCGCACCCTGACCAGCCATTGTTAACAGCATTTGTTCCAGGACGTGCAACAGAGGAATGACGTCGTTCATCCCATAGTCCTGCCGACTCACGAATAGCGTGGCCTCCTCAAAGGGCCTGAGCAAGCGGCAGGTGTCACGCATGAGCTGTCAATGGCTGACATCTAAGTTACACAGGGGAGTACCTTTATCCGCTTGTAACATCAGGAAATCGGTGATGGCCTTTCGCTGCTCGTAAAGGCGGTCTAACATGTGTAGGGTTGAATTCCACCTTGTTGCAACGTCGCAGATCAGGCGATGCTGTGGAATTCCGTTCTGCTGCTGCAGCTCAATGAGGGTGTTCTTTGCGGTGTAGGAATGGCTGAAATGCATGCACAGTTTACGTGACATTTTAAGGATGTCTTGCAGTGGGATGGTGGATTTTAGGAACCGCTTGACAACCAGATTGAACACGTGAGCCATGCATGGCGCATGGCACAACCTTCCTTGACGCAGAGCAGACACCATGTTCTTTCCGTTGTCAGTCAACATGGTTCCGATTTTTAGTTTGCGCGGAGACAGCCATCTGTCGATTTCTCTGTTCATTACACTCAGCAGTTCCTCCCCTGTGTGACTACGTTCGCCAAGGCATACCAGGTGCAGCACAGCGTGACACCGTTGCGCCCTGCACATGTGATATGCCGGTCGGGTAATGGGACTTGGCACGGGGGTGGCGGCTGAGGACACGGCGGAAAAAGAGGTGGTAGAGGCGGACATGCTTGCTGGACCAAGGACGTGCAAACGTGGAGGCAAAAGCGTCGTGACCTGTCCAAGTTGCTGGTGCGGCTGTGCCGGCACCACGTTCACCCAGTGGGCCGTAAATGACATGTACTGTCCCTGACCGTAGTTACAGCTCCACACGTCGGCGCTGCCGTGCACTTTGGCAGAGACCGACATGCTCAAAGACTGGCCCACCATCTCTTCTACATGTGAATGCAGGGCTGGCACTGCCTTTTGGGCAAAGAAATGACGGCTTGGCACTCTCCACCGCGGCGCGGCACAAGCCATCATTTCTCGGAAAGGTGCTGAGTCCACCAGTTGGAAAGGGAGGGACTGCAGCACCAGCAACTTGGACAGGAGGACGTTCAGCTTTTGCACCGTCGGGTGCGTGCTCGCAAACTGTTGTCTCTTGGATACGGATTCCAAGAAAGACTGTTGACGGAATCCGAGAAGAGGAGTAGCAGGAGAAGGAGCATCTGAACGAGCGGAAGATGCCAATGAGCGACAACTCCCCTCAGCAGAGGTGTTGGAGCCTTGACTGGCTGATAGAGGGCGATTGACGACGTCGGGTGACGGAGCAAGTAACGGAGCGGGTGATGGAGCGGGGGCTGGGGCAGGCAGAACCGCCGTATGTTTATCACGGTTTTCCCAGGCCACCGAATGGTGACGCTGCATATGCTGACGCAACGCTGTAGTCCCAACATGGGCCCCCTGGCCACGCTTGCATTTCTGGCCACATAGTCGACATACGGCTACGTTTACTTCCTCGGGCGGCTTGAGGAAAAATTGCCACACCACCGAGTAGGAAACTTTGCCCCCGCTACTCTTCACTGGCTGACTGCTACTTCCTCCGTGCGCACCGGCACCACTACTGGCCGTGGTGGTAGGCTGCAGTGGAGCTGGTGCTCTACTCCGTGGACGTTTGGCTCCACTGACACTGATGCGACCCTGCTGCTGTCTCCTGGGCAACCCACCGACTGTTTTGCTCGCTGCCAAGCTGCCACCCTCTTCTCCTGATGATGCGGAAGAAATTGCCTGATGACGACGAGGCTGCCAAGTGCGATCAACCTCCTCATCATCAAGTAGGGTCTCCGCCTCACTACTAGCCCCCTCGGCTGCGTCTGGGTCAGGAGACAGACCTGTCTCTAGACCGGCTACCGAGCCACTCTCCTCGCCAGTACTTGTTCGCTTGGCTGCTGAAAAGGCCGATGTCTCCCCCCGTTCCTGACCGCCCTCTGTTAGCTCTTCCTCACTGTACAGTGGGGCTGAGCCCACAGCATGCGATACTTCGCTTGGTGAGGGAACAGCAAAGGACAGGGGCAGGTAGAGGACACGTGATTTCAGTGGGCTTGGTCCCGGGCCATGCCAACTAACGGTTGTGTCTGACGTACCCACCGACCGTTGGCTGTAGGTGTCAGAGGTGACCTGGGAAGAGGAAGACGACCGAGCCAACCAATCAATGACGGCAGGGTTGTCGGTGGAGACACGACCGCTGGATGACACCGGGAGCACTGGCCCCTGGCTGAGAATACTGCTGCCTCGACCCCTTCCTCTGCTGCCACGTCTGCTCGCTCCTAAAACATTGCCTCCTCTGCCACTCCTCTGCATGTTGTCTGACATACTATTTAATTCAACGATTAGGTGTCCCTGAGTAACAATTCTCTGGCACTCAGTAACAATTCTGTCTGTCCCTGAGTATGAATTCTGTGGCCCTGAGTAACAATTCTGTGTCTGTGCGAGTAACAATTCTGTGTCTGTGCGAGTAACAATTCTGTGTCTGTGCAAGTAACAATTTTGTGTCTGTGCGAGTAACAATTCTCTGGCACTCAGTAACAATTCTGTCTGTCCCTGAGTAACAATTCTCTGGCACTCAGTAACAATTCTGTCTGTCCCTGAGTAACAATTCTCTGGCACTCAGTAACAATTCTGTCTGTCCCTGAGTATGAATTCTGTGGCCCTGAGTAACAATTCTGTGTCTGTGCGAGTAACAATTCTGTGTCTGTGCAAGTAACAATTTTGTGTCTGTGCGAGTAACAATTCTCTGGCACTCAGTAACAATTCTGTCTGTCCCTGAGTAACAATTCTCTGGCACTCAGTAACAATTCTGTCTGTCCCTGAGTATGAATTCTGTGGCCCTGAGTAACAATTCTGTGTCTGTGCGAGTAACAATTCTGTGTCTGTGCAAGTAACAATTTTGTGTCTGTGCGAGTAACAATTCTCTGGCACTCAGTAACAATTCTGTCTGTCCCTGAGTAACAATTCTCTGGCACTCAGTAACAATTCTGTCTGTCCCTGAGTAACAATTCTCTGGCACTCAGTAACAATTCTGTCTGTCCCTGAGTAACAATTCTCTGGCACTCAGTAACAATTCTGTGTCTGTGCGAGTAACAATTCTGTGTCTGTGCAAGTAACAATTTTGTGTCTGTGCGAGTAACAATTCTCTGGCACTCAGTAACAATTCTGTCTGTCCCTGAGTAACAATTCTCTGGCACTCAGTAACAATTCTGTCTGTCCCTGAGTAACAATTCTCTGGCACTCAGTAACAATTCTGTCTGTCCCTGAGTATGAATTCTGTGGCCCTGAGTAACAATTCTGTGTCTGTGCGAGTAACAATTCTGTGTCTGTGCAAGTAACAATTTTGTGTCTGTGCGAGTAACAATTCTCTGGCACTCAGTAACAATTCTGTCTGTCCCTGAGTAACAATTCTCTGGCACTCAGTAACAATTCTGTCTGTCCCTGAGTATGAATTCTGTGGCCCTGAGTAACAATTCTGTGTCTGTGCGAGTAACAATTCTGTGTCTGTGCAAGTAACAATTTTGTGTCTGTGCGAGTAACAATTCTCTGGCACTCAGTAACAATTCTGTCTGTCCCTGAGTAACAATTCTCTGGCACTCAGTAACAATTCTGTCTGTCCCTAAGTAACAATTCTCTGGCACTCAGTAACAATTCTGTCTGTCCCTGAGTATGAATTCTGTGGCCCTGAGTAACAATTCTGTGTCTGTGCGAGTAACAATTCTGTGTCTGTGCAAGTAACAATTTTGTGTCTGTGCGAGTAACAATTCTCTGGCACTCAGTAACAATTCTGTCTGTCCCTGAGTAACAATTCTCTGGCACTCAGTAACAATTCTGTCTGTCCCTGAGTAACAATTCTCTGGCACTCAGTAACAATTCTGTCTGTCCCTGAGTATGAATTCTGTGGCCCTGAGTAACAATTCTGTGTCTGTGCGAGTAACAATTCTGTGTCTGTGCAAGTAACAATTTTGTGTCTGTGCGAGTAACAATTCTCTGGCACTCAGTAACAATTCTGTCTGTCCCTGAGTAACAATTCTCTGGCACTCAGTAACAATTCTGTCTGTCCCTGAGTAACAATTCTCTGGCACTCAGTAACAATTCTGTCTGTCCCTGAGTATGAATTCTGTGGCCCTGAGTAACAATTCTGTGTCTGTGCGAGTAACAATTCTGTGTCTGTGCAAGTAACAATTTTGTGTCTGTGCGAGTAACAATTCTCTGGCACTCAGTAACAATTCTGTCTGTCCCTGAGTAACAATTCTCTGGCACTCAGTAACAATTCTGTCTGTCCCTGAGTAACAATTCTCTGGCACTCAGTAACAATTCTGTCTGTCCCTGAGTAACAATTCTCTGGCACTCAGTAACAATTCTGTCTGTCCCTGAGTAACAATTCTCTGGCACTCAGTAACAATTCTGTCTGTCCCTGAGTAACAATTCTCTGGCACTCAGTAACAATTCTGTCTGTCCCTGAGTATGAATTCTGTGGCCCTGAGTAACAATTCTGTGTCTGTGCGAGTAACAATTCTGTGTCTGTGCAAGTAACAATTTTGTGTCTGTGCGAGTAACAATTCTCTGGCACTCAGTAACAATTCTGTCTGTCCCTGAGTAACAATTCTCTGGCACTCAGTAACAATTCTGTCTGTCCCTGAGTAACAATTCTCTGGCACTCAGTAACAATTCTGTCTGTCCCTGAGTATGAATTCTGTGGCCCTGAGTAACAATTCTGTGTCTGTGCGAGTAACAATTCTGTGTCTGTGCAAGTAACAATTTTGTGTCTGTGCGAGTAACAATTCTTTGGCACTCAGTAACAATTCTGTCTGTCCCTGAGTAACAATTCTCTGGCACTCAGTAACAATTCTGTCTGTCCCTGAGTAACAATTCTCTGGCACTCAGTAACAATTCTGTCTGTCCCTGAGTATGAATTCTGTGGCCCTGAGTAACAATTCTGTGTCTGTGCGAGTAACAATTCTGTGTCTGTGCAAGTAACAATTTTGTGTCTGTGCGAGTAACAATTCTCTGGCACTCAGTAACAATTCTGTCTGTCCCTGAGTAACAATTCTCTGGCACTCAGTAACAATTCTGTCTGTCCCTGAGTAACAATTCTCTGGCACTCAGTAACAATTCTGTCTGTCCCTGAGTATGAATTCTGTGGCCCTGAGCAACAATTCTGTGTCTGTGCGAGTAACAATTCTGTGTCTGTGCAAGTAACAATTTTGTGTCTGTGCGAGTAACAATTCTCTGGCACTCAGTAACAATTCTGTCTGTCCCTGAGTAACAATTCTCTGGCACTCAGTAACAATTCTGTCTGTCCCTGAGTAACAATTCTCTGGCACTCAGTAACAATTCTGTCTGTCCCTGAGTAACAATTCTCTGGCACTCAGTAACAATTCTGTCTGTCCCTGAGTAACAATTCTCTGGCACTCAGTAACAATTCTGTCTGTCCCTGAGTAACAATTCTGTCTGTCCCTGAGAATGAATTCTGTGGCCCTGAGTAAGAATTCTCTGGCACTCAGTAACAATTCTGTCTGTCCCTGAGAATGAATTCTGTGGCCCTGAGTAAGAATTCTCTGGCACTCAGTAACAATTCTGTCTGTCCCTGAGTAACAATTCTCTGGCACTCAGTAACAATTCTGTCTGTCCCTGAGTAAAAATTCTGTGGCCCTAATAACGTTTCTGTGGCCCTAAGTAACAATTCTCTGGCACTGAGTGAAAATTCTGTCTGTCCCTGAGTATACATTCTGTGGCCCTAACTAGCGTTTCTTTGTCCCTAAATAACGATTCTGTGGCCCTCATTAACAAGTCTGTGTCCCTGAGTAATGGTTCTCTGTCCCTAAGTAACTTCTCTCTGTCCCCAATTATCGTTTCTGTGGCCCTAACTCTGTCCCTGTCCCTAGTACAGAGCGGTCTGCCTCTGTTCAATGACTGCAGGCAAATGAAGATTTCCAAAATGGCCGCTATATATACCTCGACCATTACACAGTGCTGGCTGGCTGGCTGCTGATTGGCTGATGCGATCACATGTCGTTGAGGAATGCATTATGGGGCAGCGCGCCTTGTCTGCGCGCCTTCCCCGACATCCCCGCTCCGTCGCCGCACATGTCAGCCGCCATTTTCGGAAAAATTTCGATTCGCGCGTCCGAATTAGGCTGTTTTTCGGATTCGGCACGAATCGAAATTTTTCCGATATTCGACTCGAATTCCACTTCGGATACTTCGATTCGCTCATCTCTAGTTATCTTCATACAAATATTAGTGTAATATCTCATGTATTTGGTACTCAAATGACTGGTAGCTTTACCGGGGCTGATGCACTTCCGGCAGATGCTGCAGGCCACAATGGTGTCAACAGAAAATTTGTTAAACAAAGTCTCAGACTGCTGATTACTGTGGACTGGACTTTGAGATAGGAGTGGCCTATATCTGTAGGAGAGCAATGGAATAGGACATCTGTTTCTTACAGTCCTCTACAAGCTGCATCTGGACAAAAAAAAAACCTTCCCTGTTGTTCTGCCTCTTCCTCACTTTTTCTCCTCTCCAGTTGTTGGCACCTACATACAATCTGTCACCTCGCCATCCCCACCATCTTTTTGGTTGGAGCCCAACTGTCAGTAAGTGGCTGCTGCAGAAACATCTTTGTCTCTTGCCAATTTCCCCTAATTTTCTGTCCCTCTATGATCCTTTCGTCCTCATCCTCAACATCTAAAACAAGGAATTCTTGCGCATGACCAAGATTCTCCTCCATTGGAAAGTGTCTAATCACGTGACAAAATAATTCCACTAACTCCTCTAAGTCTGTTGGTGGGACTCAGGCTGGATTAGCAGACTAGGTGGAGAAGAAAGAAGAGCGGGCATTACCATCAGTTGTAGACAACTGGCTGCTCTACATTTGGGAGGAAGAAGAAGAAGACTTTTTAAGACATGTAGCCCTCCCTTCCATGTGCTCCTGTTCTACACTCCTCAACATTACCCGACCACTGCATCTACGCTCCTCAACATAACCCGACCACTGCATCTACGGTCCTCAACATTACCCGACAACTGCATCTACGGTCCTCAACATTACCCGACCACTGCATCTACGCTCCTCAACATTACCTGACTACTGCATCTACTGTCCTCAACATTACCCGACCACTGCATCTACGGTCCTCAACATAACCCGACCACTGCATCTATGGTCTTCAACATTACCCGACCACTGCATCTACGCTCCTCAACATAACCCGACCACTGCATCTACGGTCCTCAACATTACCCGACAACTGCATCTACGGTCCTCAACATTACCCGACCACTGCATCTACGCTCCTCAACATTACCTGACTACTGCATCTACTGTCCTCAACATTACCCGACCACTGCATCTACGGTCCTCAACATAACCCGACCACTGCATCTATGGTCTTCAACATTACCCGACCACTGCATCTACGCTCCTCAACATTACCCGACTACTGCATCTACGCTCCTCAACATTACCCGACCACTGCATCTTCTGTCCTCAACATTACCCGACCACTGCATCTTCTGTCCTCAACATTACCCGACCACTGCATCTCCGGTCCTCAACATTACCCGACCACTGCATCTTCTGTCCTCAACATTACCCGACCACTGCATCTTCTGTCCTCAACATTACCCGACCACTGCATCTTCTGTCCTCAACATTACCCGACCACTGCATCTCCGGTCCTCAACATTACCCGACCACTGCATCTACGGTCCTCAACATTACCCAACCACTGCATCTACGGTCCTCAACATTACCCGACCACTGCATCTATGGTCCTCAACATTACCCGACCACTGCATCTCCGGTCCTCAACATTACCCGACCACTGCATCTATGGTCCTCAACATTACCCGACCACTGCATCTCCGGTCCTCAACATTACCCGACCACTGCATCTCCGGTCCTCAACATTACCCGACCACTGCGTCTACGCTCCTCAACATTACCCGACCACTGCATCTACGGTCCTCAACATTACCCGACCACTGCGTCTACGCTCCTCAACATTACCCAACCACTGCATTTACGGTCCTCAACATTACCCGACCACTGCATCTACGGTCCTCAACATTACCTAACCACTGCATCTACTGTTCTCAACATTACCCAACCACCGAATCTACTGTCCTCAACATTACCTGACTACTGCATCTACTGTCCTCAACATTACCCGACCACTGCATCTACTGTCCTCAACATTACCCGACCACTGCATCTATGGTCTTCAACATTACCCAACCACTGCATTTACGGTCCTCAACATTACCCGACCACTGCATCTACGGTCCTCAACATTACCTGACTACTGCATCTACTGTCCTCAACATTACCCGACCATTGCATCTACTGTCCTCAACATTACCCAACCACCGAATCTACTGTCCTCAACATTACCCGAACACTGTGTCTATACTCCTCAACAATACCCTACCACTGCATCTACGGTCCTCAACATTACCTGACCACTGCGTCTACGCTCCTCAACATTACCCGACCACTGCGTCTACCCTTGTCAACATTACCCGACCACTGCGTCTATGCTCCTCAACATTACCCAACCACTGCGTCTACGGTCCTCAACATTAAGGACCACCAACCGGTCTGCCAGGATCTCAGATGGTCCTTCTATGGCGGAGCTCCTCCAGCGATCGATCGTTCCATCATCCGCTTCATCGTTCAGGACAGATTCCTCGCGACGGTGGGCCGTGTCTGTACAACGCTTCGTGGCATGAAGAACGAAGCTCCAAAACGCTCACGGGGGGGAAAAAAAATCAATATTACTCTGTGGAGATGGTTTACATCTCCACTCCGAGTCGCCTGAAGCAGAACACCTGGAGCGCCAAAAAAGTTTTGGGCGAATTTGCACGTTGAGTTGACACATTTTTATTCACATAGAAAATAATAGAAATGCGCAATTGGCACGTTTTTTGTGCGCTTTCACGTGTTTTAATGCATTTTTTTTTTTTTGCGATTTTCTGCTCAAATGAAAAAATAGGGGATCATGGGGCCCCTGTGTCCTCACCCACAGCCAAAAAAAGCCTATGAAAAAGTCAGTTAAAGGTACCAGGGGCATCTCATGGGGCCCCCTACTGACCCCAGGCCCTCAGGCAGTGCCCAAATGGTCAGTCTGCCCCTGGGTGTGCCCCTTCCCTCCAATCAGCTCCCACTGAGTTTTGCAGGGAGTCCTTTCAGCTCTCCACCCACTGCTTTCTGAAGCCGAGAAATGCGGTATAAATTATGTACTTTGACTGCAGATAAAGAGGTACAACGTATGTAGGAGGATTTGTTTCACCTCTCTGTATCACCTGATACCTGGGTATACGGAAGGGTTTACAACCATTTTAAAGCAGATACTCCCCATTTATTACGGCTTGCTCCTATACACCTCTAACGCTCCGAGCCAGGCTCGTTAGATTAAAGTTCCATTTTTTAAAATGACTTTTAAGTCCCGGGGAGCGGTAATCAGGAACGTCCTGGTAATAAACCGGCGCTGCATTATGTGCCGCTCGAACGGGAGGACCAGCCATTTCCAATATTTCTCAGCGGTTTTCTTTGTTCTTTCTTTATTATGCTAATTATCGTGTATCTCATTTAGCAGCTTCCAATATCACATTTTTCCCCGCCATGGTTTATCTTCAGTGGAGGTGTTTCAAGCTCTCAAGTACTTAGGCATCATACTAGTCTGCTTAATTAGAATTTACGTTTTTTTTTTTTCTTTTTTTTGCTCTTTGTTAAATTCGCAAGCTCATTTTGAACCTTAAGAAACTCAACATTTAATATTGTGTATCTGTCATTACAATCGATGAAACTCGCATTTGTTTCCTCATTGTCTTCCTGCGCAGGGAATTTGTGCTGCGCTAAGAAAAAAAACAACAAATTCAACTAGGTATCGTAAAAAAAAATTAAAATGAGATATTTAACCACTTGAGTCTTTGGGCTTTCACTCTCTTTAAACACTATTGAGTCCCAAAGTATTTTTTTTTCAGGCATTTTTTTCAGGACAGATAGTACTTTGAAGCGGTCCCTCCCCCCTTCATGTATGTTTTTATATTCCCTGCTTACATGTTTGTGGGTCCTGTACATATAACATACTCACCTGCCCACCCATATGGAAGAAAAATATATTTGAAATATATTTTAAAAATATTCTTCCCAAATATATTGACCTATATTTGAAATGCTACAATTTTGGCCGTATTCAATATATTTATATATATATATATACACTCTGCATGTTGAAATGCGTTTTTTATATATTACAAAATATATGGAAAATATTTTTAAAAAGATATATTTTTTAAATATAATCCAGATTTTTTTTTAACATATAAAAAAAAGTAATTTTAACGTATATTTTTACATATATTTGTTTGAGGTGATTGTAGCCTGTAGGACACCATTTTGCACAACCGGGCCACACAATGGAAGACCTCAATGTTTTAGTTCTGAAAGGAAAATTCAAATCCATCCAGGAAAGAAAAACATTTGAACTAAGAATGACAATTCTATTTGACACAAAAGATAACGGCCTTAACTTGGACCTGGGATTCCTCAATCATTATCGGACAGCTTTATGACTATCTATTAGCTGAAGCTTGACCCCCTCTGTGTGAGTGTAGTATCCCCACCCCCTCCCCCCCTCGCTTTTGATGTATCTTATCTGTAGCCTTTTTTTTTTTTTTTTTTTTAATCCCTTCTAACATTCTGCTTAAACTTTGTGATTTGTAATAGTACTGTTTGGTCCTTGAAGAAGGGGACATACCCCGAAAGCTTGTCCTCAAAATTGTATGTTAGTGCAAATATATAAAAAAAGTATCACGGACAGTACTCAATTGTTTCTGTTACATATATTTGTAAATTCCAAAAATGTAGATATGTAGATTTGTATTTTTAAAGACATACAGTATATTTGAAATGTATTTTTAAAAAAATCTTCATATATTTTGTAATACAAACGCATTTCCACATGCAGTATATATATATAAATATATATATACTGCATGTTGAAATGCTTTTTTTTATATATTACAAAATATATGGAAAATATTTCAAAAAATATATATTTTTAAATATAATCCAGATTTCTTTTAACATATAAAAAAAGTCATTTTAACGTATATTTTTACATATATTTGCAAATTTCAAAAATGTAGATTTGTATTTTTAAAGACATACAGTATATTTGAAATGTATTTTTAAAAAAATCTTCATATATTTTGTAATACAAACGCATTTCCACATGCAGTATATATATATATATATATATATATATATATATATATATATATATATACTGCATGTTGAAATGCTTTTTTTTATATATTACAAAATATATGGAAAATATTTCAAAAAATATATATTTTTAAATATAATCCAGATTTCTTTTAACATATAAAAAAAGTCATTTTAACGTATATTTTTACATATATTTGCAAATTTCAAAAATGTAGATTTGTATTTTTAAAGACATACAGTATATTTGAAATGTATTTTTAAAAAAATCTTCATATATTTTGTAATACAAACGCATTTCCACATGCAGTATATATATATATATATATATATATATATATATATATACTGCATGTTGAAATGCTTTTTTTTATATATTACAAAATATATGGAAAATATTTCAAAAAATATATATTTTTAAATATAATCCAGATTTTTTTTAACATATAAAAAAAGTCATTTTAACGTATATTTTTACATATATTTGCAAATTTCAAAAATGTAGATTTGTATTTTTAAAGACATACAGTATATTTGAAATGTATTTTTAAAAAATTCTTCATATATTTTGTAATACAAACACATTTCCACATGCAATATATATATATATATATATATATATATATATATATACTGCATGTTGAAATGCTTTTTTTATATATTACAAAATATATGGAAAATATTTTAAAAAAGATATATTTTTTAAATATAAATCAGATTTTTTTTAAAAATATATAAAAAAGTAATTTTAACGTAAATTGTTACATATATTTGTAAATTCCAAAAATGTAGATTTGTATTTTTAAAGACATACAAGATATTTGAAATGTATTTTTAAAAAATTCTTCATATATTTTGTAATACAAACGCATTTCAATATATATATATATATGTATATATATACTGTATATATATATATATATATATATATATACTGCATGTTGAAATGCGGTTTTTATATAATACAAAATATATGGAAAATATTTTAAAAAAGATATATTTTTTAAATATAAATCAGATTTGTTTTTAAATATAAAAAAGTAATTTTAACGTATATTTTTGCATATATTTGTAAATTCCAAAAATGTAGATATGTACATTTGTATTTTTAAAGACATACAGTATATTTGAAGTGTATTTTTAAAAAATTCTTCATATATTTTTTAATAAAAACACATTTCAACATACAGTGTATATATATACATATATACTGCATGTTGAAATGCATTTTTTATATTAGAAAACATATGGAAAATATTTTAAAAAAGATATATTTTTTAAATATAAATCAGATTTTTTTTTTAAATATAAAAAAAGTCATTTTAACGTATATTTTACATATATTTGTAAATTCCAAAAATGTAGATATGTAGATTTGTATTTTTAAAGACATACAGTATATTTGAAATGTATTTTTAAAAAATTCTTCATATATTTTATAATACAAACACATTTCAACATGCAGTATATATATATATATATATATATATATATATACACTGCATGTTGAAATGCGTTTTTTATATATTACAAAATATATGGAAAATATTTTTTTTTAAAAATATATTTTTTAAATATAAATCAGATTTTTTTTTAAATATAAAAAAAGTCATTTTAACGTATATTTTACATATATTTGTAAATTCCAAAAATGTAGATATGTAGATTTGTATTTTTAAAGACATACAGTATATTTGAAATGTATTTTTAAAAAATTCTTCATATATTTTGTAATACAAACGCATTTCAACATGCAGTATATGTATATATATATATATATATATATATATATATACTGCATGTTGAAATGCGTTTTTTATATATTACAAATTATATGGACAATATTTAAAAAAAGATATATATTTTTTAAATATAATCCAGATTTTTTTTAACATATAAAAAAAGTCATTTTAACGTATATTTTTACATATATTTGTAAATTCCAAAAATGTAGATTTGTATTTTTAAAGACATACAGTATATTTGAAATGTATTTTTAAAAAATTCTTCATATATTTTGTAATACAAACACATTTGCACATGCAGTATATATATATATATATATATCTATATATAGATATATATATATATACATATACACACACACTCTGCATGTTGAAATGCGTTTTTTATATATTACAAAATATATGGAAAATATTTTAAAAAATACATATTTTTTAAATATAATCCAACTTTTTTTTAACATATACAAAAAGTGATTTTAACGTATATTTTTACATATATTTCTAAATTCTAAAAATGTAGATTTGTATTTTTAAAGACATACAGTATATATATATAGTTGAAATGCGGTTTTTATATATTACAAAATATATGAAAAATATATATATTTTTTAAATATATTCTTCAGATTTTTTTTTACCATCTAAAAAAGTCATATATTTTTACATATATTTGTAAATTCCAAAAATGTAAATTTGTGTTCTTAAAGACATACAGTATGCTTTGAAATGTTTTTTTAAGAATATTTTTCATATATTTTGTAATAAAAACACATTTCAACATACAGTGTATATATATATATACTGCATGTTGAAATGTGTTTTTAATATATTAGAAAATATCTGAAAAATATTTTAAAATATATATATATATTTTAAATATATTCAGATTTTTTTTAACATATAAAAAAGTCATTTTAACATACATTTTTACATATATTTGTAAATTCCAAAAATGGAGATTTGTATTTTTAAAGACATACAGTATATTTGAAGTGTATTTTTAAAAATATTTTTCATATATTATGTAATAAAAACACTTTTCAACATGCAGTATGTATGTATGTATGTGTATATATATACATATATATATATATATATAGATATATATAGATATACTATTGATATATGTACACATACACACACATACTATATATATATATATATATGTATATATATAGGAATATATTGAATATAGCCAAAATTGTAGTATTTCAAATATACAGCAATATATTTGGGAAGAATATTTTTAAAATATATTTCAAATATATTTTTCTTCCATGTGGGTATTAAAAATAAACTCCCCTTTACATCCATGCCTCCATGCTTTATTTTCTCAAGAGATCATTTCAGCCCCCCACCACCACCAGCATTTATAGCTGTAGCCATCTTGACTAAGGGCTGATTCATGTAGCATTTACTTCCTGGAATCCATCTGCCGTTAGCTCAGGCATGCAGACAGGATGGTGTGCTTAGCTGAGAAAGCCCCTCCTCCCATGAAGACTCCTGGGATGTATGACATCATGTTGGCCTAGGCCAGAGTCCAGGTAAGAAAACTAAAGAGAAAAAAAAAGTTTAAAACAAGTAAATATACTATACCTATATATACTTATATATTTACTAATAATAGCAGCATAAGGATTAACAATAGTTCATGTTGATTGATACAGTTAAGGTCAATTAGTCGTCTCTTAAAGTGTTACTAAACCCCCAACAGTACAATCAGTCTGTAGATGCAGTGAAGCATGCTTGTTATACTTCCTGTGGAACCTAAGGGGTTAATCCTCTGCATTGTGTAACAATGCTGTTTGATCCTGACTTCCCTGATCCTCCCCTTCTTCTACTGTCCCCAATCCATCTACTGATAGAACAGAGCCTTGGAGGAAAGCTGCACATGCTTAGTTTGGTGTGTATTGCTAAAGAGATCTTTGTTTCTTTGGGAGTGCATGTGATCAGCACAGGGCCAATCAGCACTGTCCAGACAGAGGTCAGGAGTTATGCAGCCTCACAGGACAATCGGGAGAATGAAAACTCCTCCCACAAGCTTTAACCAATGCTCGGCTGGACACTGATAGTAGTCACAAGACTGCTATATACTA